>NC_139516.1:1450369-1485369 GCF_947247035.1 Vipera ursinii
CTGGCTCGGGAATTCTGGGAGTTGAAGTCCACCAGTCATGAAGGGGCCATAGTTTCCCCATGCTGGCTGAGGAATTCTGGGAGTTGAAGTCCATGAGTCATGAAGGGGCCATAGTTCCCCCACGCTGGCTCGGGAATTCTGGGAGTTGAAGTCCACCAGTCATGAAGGGGCCAAAGTTTTCCCCCATGCTGGCTGAGGAATTCTGGGAGTTGAAGTCCATGAGTCATGAAGGGGCCATAGTTCCCCCATGTTGGCTCAGGAATTCTGGGAGTTGAAGTCCACCAGTCACAAAAGAGCCATGGTTGCCTACCCCTGCCCTATGGCATTCTGGAGAAAGGGCTATCAGGAAGGGCAACTTCTGAAGGGAAGCTGTTGCACTGATTAATAATCAAGGAATTTCTTGTTATTTCCAGATTGAATCTCTCTTTAATGAGCTGCCTTCGACTACTTCTTGTCTTGCCCGCAGCTGCTCTGGAGAATAGAACAGAGCAGAATGACAGAGGTAAAAGGGACCTTGGAGATCTTCTAGCCCAACCCCCTGCTCAAGGCAGGAGACCCCATACCATTTCAGACAAATGGCTGTCCAGTCTCTTCTTAAAAACTTCCAGTGTTGGAGCATTCACCACTTCTGGAATCAGGTTGTTCCACTGGTTAATTGTTCCAACTGTCAGGAAATTCCTCCTTAGTTCTAGGTTGCTTCTCTCCTTGACTAGTTTCCATCCATTGCTTCTTGTCCTGCCTTCAGGGGCTTTGGAGAATAGCTTGACTCCCTCCTCTTTGGGGGCGGCCCCTGAGATACTGGAAGGCTGCTATCACGTCACCCCCGGTCCTTCTTTTCATTAAACTAGACATACCCGATTCCTGCAAACGCTCTTCGTATGTTTTAGCAACTTCTGGAAGCTAGAGAAGATCAGGTGCACAGCAAAATGGAACAGCTGCGTCCCAACGGAACCTTCGGCCCAGTGCATCCGCATGCTTGCTCACGCAGAGGCAAGGCAGAGGCCGGATTGATGCTCAACTCAGCCCAGCAGGCCTCGAAGGAAAACCAGTTAGCACCCAGAGGTCGCACGGGCTGCATGCAGCAGGGTGGATGGAGTTGCCTTCACCCGAAGAGCCGACAAGAAAGGCCACCTTCGGCCACGGAAGGCCCGGTCAGTAAGAGTCCAGCTCTGGGGGGGGTGTGTGTGAATGATAGCAGCCTTCCCGTAGTTGAGTTGTGGCTGCTCCATCACTGGAGGCTTTCAAGACTGGATGGTCCGGAACGGTGGAGGGTCTCCTGCTTGAGCAGAGGGCTGGCTAGAACAGTGTTTCCCAACCTTAGGAACTTGAAGATGCGTGGACTTCAACTCCCAGAATTCCCCAGCCAGCTGGCTGGGGAATTCTGGGAGTTGAAGTCCACGCATCTTCAAGTTCCTAAGGTTGGGAAACGCTGGGCTAGAAGACCTCCAAGGTCCCTTCCGATCCTCTCGTTCTGAACTCAGATTCTGCCCACCTGCCCGGCTTGGGGAGCGCCGGGAGCCGCTCCGGAGCTCCGTCTCGGCGCGGATCCCGGCCAGGGAGGCTCGGCTCCGGCTCCCGAAGGCGCCGCCCGCGCCCCCTCCCCCTCCTCTGCAGACCAAGCAACGGAATTGTTTTTCTACTTGAGCAGTTTTCAATTTAGATTAAGAAAAATCGGTGCTCCGTTGGCGGCGCGGCAGTAAATCACGAGCCGGCGAGGCGGCGCGCCTGACAGGCCGATCGCTTAGCGGACGCCGCCCTTTCGTCGCCTTGACGGGCGACGCCGGGGACATTGAGCCAGGGCGACGCCGGGCCCCGCGGCCGGGAGGGGGAGGGGAGGGGGAGGGGGAGGGCAGGGGGAGGAAGAGGAGAGGAAGAGCAGCAGGAGGAGAGGGAGGCAGAAGAGGAGGGGGAGGAGGAAGAGGAGGAGGGGGAGGAAGAGGAAGGGGGAGGAGTAAGGGGGGGAGGAGGGGAGAGAGGAGGGGGAGGAGGAGAAGGAGGAGGGGGAGCCCCAGGGCTGGTAGGAGCAGCTTTCAAGCTTTGCGTGCCCTCTTCCCTGGCTCCCCCCCCCCAGGGGGCTGGTTAGGTGCTCCAGGATGGGAAATCCGCCCCTCCTCTGCTATCCTTCTGAAGTGGGGTAGACTCCCACCGGAGCAGGAGGCTCCATTGGCTATGCTGGCTATCATCCCCTGAGCGGGCTATTTAGCTAGCCTCTGAGAAAGACAAACCTCGGACAGCCGGATGGGGGCACTGACATGTCATCCATGTTCTGATTTATTAAATTTATATGCCACCCACCTCACCGACCCCAGGAGGCTCACGACTGACCCATAAGCCCCAATGTAAAGCAGTCAAGCAGGGCTGCCCAGCCTTGGCCGCTTTAAGACTTGTGGACTTCAACTCCCAGAATCCCCTAGCCAGCTTTCCAGAGTCTCAACATTTTTTTTTTATATCGGTGGTGACCTGCCCTTTCCCTCAAGATACTAGTCCTCATGTTGTCGTTAAAGAGCTAAGCACCCTCAGCGCACACCCCAAACCTGAAACGGCCTCAGATGCCAACAAGATTCCTCTCCGCAGGACTTGCTCTGTGCGGAAATGAAGGATTTCCCCCTCTCTTGCTCTTTCTTCCGTTTGTCATCTCTGATCAAGCAGGTCGGCTGCTTTCCGGAGAATTCTCTCTGCAGTTTCCTGGGCCTTCTGCAGACTCCACGCTCTTGCCTGCCCCAGAGCTTCCTCCCAAACCACTGAGGGTGGGGGAGCAGAAAAGCAGAGCCCCGTCCTATTCAAGACATCTCTGGGGGAACTAAAGCAGTTTCCAAATTCCAAAAGTTGGAAGGCGGCCCGCAGAACGGAGAGCCGGGTTGCACGCCTGGCTTCCAATCATCCCCTGAACCGAGCAAAACGAATCTTCCTCCCTTGAAAAACCAGCCAGAAGGTTTACAGCCGAACCACGGAGGCTTCCCGCAGCCAAATCCTCACCCGGAAAGGCTTTCTCGCAAGCACAAAGTTTTGCTTGAATACCATATTTTGCAAATGATCTCCTCTCTCCATTCTTGTAAACCCATTAAAAAATAGCCTGCCATGTTTTCTGTTTTCACGCCTGGTTTTCTCATTTCATTTTGCCACACAGGCGGTCCTCAAGTTACAAGTGAGGCCAAAATTTCCATTGCTAAGCAAGAACGCTGTTAAGAACAGAACAGAACAGAACAGAACAGAATAGAAAATAGAAATAACAGATTGTAGAATAGAGCAGAACAGAACAGAATAGAATAGAGCTGGAAGGGACCTTGGAGGTCTTCTAGTCCAGCCCCCTGCTCAAGCAGGGGAACCTATCCCATCTCAGACAAGTGGCTGTCCAGTCTCTTCTTAAAAACCTCCGATGGAGCGCCCACGATTTCTGGTGGCAGGCTGTTCCGCTGGTCGATTGTCCTCCCTGTCCGGAAGTTTCTCCTCAATTCCAGGTTGCTTCTTTCCTTGACCTAACAAGCTAACAAGCTAACGACCGGCTCTCAGAGTGCTAAGGCCTGGAAAGAAGATAAATCCTTCCATCCATCACCATTCAGTCAGAACTGAAGAAGCTTCATGGATGAGAAGCAAAACATCTTCAGGGAAAAACCAAGAAAGTCCAATTGTCGTTTTGGGAAAAACAGCTCTTGGGGCATCCATGGCCTGGATAATTGAGCGTTCTCCATAGACCCTCATTCTGGCAGTCTTGAAGGGAGTTACGAGGGAGGAGGAGTCATTTTTGGTTCCAGCTAATCTTGGTTTTTAGTAGCCCTGGGCCAGGGGTAGGCAACCTTGGCTCTTTTAGGACTCGTGGACTCCCAGAATTCCTGAGCCAGCCCTGCTGAGGGGAAAGGGAGAGGTTTCCATGCTGAGACTTGCTGGCTCAGGAATTCTGGGAGTTGAAGTCCACGAGTCATAAAAGAGCCGAGGTTGCTTACTCCGGGCCTAGGCCTAGGCCGCTTTATGACTCATGGACTTCAACTCCCAGAATTCCTGAGCCAGCCCTGCTGAGGGGAAAGGGAGAGGTTTCCAAGCTGAGCCATGCTGGCCCAGGAATTCTGGGAGTTGAAGTCCACGAGTCATGAGGGGGCCATAGTTCCCCCATGCTGGCTGAGGAATTCTGGGAGTTGAAGTCCGCGAGTCATGAAGGGGCCATAGTTCCCGCATGCTGGCTGAGGAATTCTGGGAGTTGAAGTCCACGAGTCATGAAGGGGCCATATTTCCCCCATGCTGGCTCAGGAATTCTGGGAGTTGAAGTCCACGAGTCATGAGGGGGCCATAGTTCCCCCATGCTGGCTGAGGAATTCTGGGAGTTGAAGTCCGCGAGTCATGAAGGGGCCATAGTTCCCCCATGCTGGCTCAGGAATTCTGGGAGTTGAAGTCCACCAGTCATGAGGGGACCATAGTTCCCCCATGCTGGCTCAGGAATTCTGGGAGTTGAAATCCACGAGTCATGAAGGGGCCATAGTTCCCCATGCTGGCTCAGGAATTCTGGGAGTTGAAGTCCGCGAGTCACGAAGGGGCCATAGTTCCCCCATGCTGGCTCAGGAATTCTGGGAGTTGAAGTCCGCGAGTCATGAAGGGGCCATATTTCCCCCATGCTGGCTGAGGAATTCTGGGAGTTGAAGTCCACGAGTCATGAGGGGGCCATAGTTCCCCCATGCTGGCTCAGGAATTCTGGGAGTTGAAGTCCGCGAGTCATGAAGGGGCCATAGTTCCCGCATGCTGGCTGAGGAATTCTGGGAGTTGAAGTCCACGAGTCATGAAGGGGCCATATTTCCCCCATGCTGGCTCAGGAATTCTGGGAGTTGAAGTCCGCGAGTCATGAAGGGGCCATAGTTCCCGCATGCTGGCTGAGGAATTCTGGGAGTTGAAGTCCACGAGTCATGAAGGGGCCATATTTCCCCCATGCTGGCTCAGGAATTCTGGGAGTTGAAGTCCGCGAGTCATGAAGGGGCCATAGTTCCCCCATGCTGGCTCAGGAATTCTGGGAGTTGAAGTCCGCGAGTCATGAAGGGGCCATAGTTCCCCCATGCTGGCTGAGGAATTCTGGGAGTTGAAGTCCACGAGTCACGAAGGGGCCATATTTCCCCCATGCTGGCTCAGGAATTCTGGGAGTTGAAGTCCGCGAGTCATGAAGGGGCCATAGTTCCCCCATGCTGGCTCAGGAATCCTGGGAGTTGAAGTCCACCAGGCATCAAAGAGCCAAGGTTGCCTACCCCTGGCCTAGGGTAAAGGTGCAAAGAACCAAGAGCATTCCTAGGTTCAAAGCACAGAAGAATTTATGATTTGAAAGAGGGGTCAAAGAGGCCGTTTGTGTCACAATTGAACAGCCCTCCATCAAGGGGGGGAGGGGGCAGGGATACAACCTATTCTATCTCCAGACCAGCTGTCTGCAAGGAATATAAATCCTTCCATTCCCTACTAGCCAGTCAGAGTTGAAGAAGCTTCTTGGATGAGAAGTGAAATGTCTTCAAAGAAACAAACAAAGAAAGCCCAATCGCCTTTTGGGAAATGCACCTTTGGGACAATCCTGACCGGGAGGGTTGAGAATCTCTATCGATTTTCTGTTCGTCTGCCTCTCTCTCCGAGGCTGTTGGAGGTCCTCTTCTAACGCCCCTCTTATGGGCTGCAAACCAGAGCAGGGGCTGCCGACTGGGGCCGCCCACCACTCGGATGCTTTTCTGCAGAGCCCTCGAGCTAATCCTCTTTGGGGGGCAAAGGGTGGGAGGGATCCCAGGATGCCTCCATTGTGCCCGCTGGCTCTAGAGAGGCGCCCAGCTGTTTTCCCTGCCCGAGAGCGTCAGACTGGAGGGAATCGGGGTGGGGGGGTAGAAAAGCAGCTTAAGAGGCAAAGCACGGGGGCCTTTTCTGCAGGGGAAGGAGAGGCACCGTGACCAAAGTTCTTTCTTTCCATGCAGCCCAGAGAAGGCCGTCAGCCATCCTGGGACTCCCTCCCGCCCTCCCGTCCGCCCTTCAGCCACCCTTCCTGCTGCAGACGAGCAGCAACGGAAAGCAGGCTGGGCCCAAAAGGCAGACAGGTCAGCTGGCAGAGTTTATTCCGACCGGTACCTGCTGCTCCTGCTGTTGCTGGGTGGCTGGAGCAAAACTGTCCTTACCAAGATTGGACGTAAGACCAGCACTGATGATGCTACCTAGTTGGGTCACGAAATGTCTGCAAGAAAATCACCCAGCTCAGAGCGTCAAGCACCCCACATCCTCCTTCCCCTCCTCCTCCTCTTCTTCTTCGTCTTCTTCCTCCTCCGCTCCACACACCCCACTCCCTTCTAGCACGGATGATGTTCCCTGGTTGGGTCATGAAACCCAGCTCAGAGAGCACCAAGGACCCCACAGTCCTCCTCCTCCTCCTCCTCCTCCTCCTCCTCCTCCTCCTCCTCCTCCTCCTCTCCCTTATAGCACTGATGATCTAACCTAGTTGGGTCATGAAATGTCTGCAAAAAAACCACCCAGCTCAGAGAACACCAAGGACCCCACAGTCCTCCTCCTCCTCCTCCCTTCTAGCATTGATGATGATCTCTAGTTGGGTCATGAAACGTCTGCAAGAAAACCACCAAGCTCAGAGCACCAAGGACCCCACAGATCACCACCACCACCACCTCCTCCTCCTCCTCCTCCTCCTCCTCCTCCTCCTCCTCCTCCTCCTCCTCCTCCTCCTCCTCCCTTCTAGCACTGATGAAGTTCCCTAGTTGGGTCATGAAACGTCTGCAAGAAAATCACCCAGCTCAGAGAGCACCAAGGACCCCACAGTCCTCCTCCTCCTCCTCCTCCTCCTCCTCCTCCTCCCTTCTATGACTGATGATGTTCCCTAGTTGGGTCATGAAACGTCTGCAAGGAAACTACCAAGCTCAGAAAGCATCAAGCACCCCACAGTCCTCCTCCTCCTCCTCCTCCTCCTCCTCCTCCTCCTCCTCCTCCTCCTCTCCACAAACCTTCTCCCTTCCAGCACTGTTGATGTTACCTGGATAATGAAGCATCTGCGAGAAAAGCACCACACTGAAAGAGCACCCAGGACCTCACATTTCAACCCTGGGCTACAAATATTCTCCTTTATTGGGCATCAAACCCTTCAGAAAGCCCACAATTGGGAAAAAAGTGCAGGCAGGCACGCTTCCACACTAGCACTGATGATGTTATCTAGTTTGGGTCACGAAACGTCTGCGAGAAAAGCACCCGGCTCAGGGAGCACCAAAGAGCCATAGGATGTAGGACCTCCCTGGAAAAACCGATCAACTGGTTTAATGAAGCAGAGCAACCTTCGTGGTCCAGGAGTGATTTATTTTGCCCCAAACAAAGAGCCGTGCTGTGAAACTCACTGCCACAAGATGCAGTCATGGCCACTCTCTGGTCAGTTACATTAAATCAGAGACGGCCAAGTAAACAGCTATCATCAAAGAAAAGATTACATCGTTTTTATTTCCAGTTGGAAGTCATTTTTGGATTTTGTGCTGGAGATGATAGGAAAGAAAAAATGAAATTCTGTCTTTGAGATTTGCTGGTTAGATCGATTAGCTTTTCCGTCCTGCCGAGGGGGGTAAAATGAGGACCCCGGCTGTTGGCAGGGCAAAAGGCCGACTCTGCAAACCGCTTAGAGAGGGCCGTGGAAGCACTCTGAAGCGGAATATAAATTCTACAGCTGTTAGTGTTTAATTTATATTTCGCATCTGACTACCCATCTCCCTGCATACGTAGGTGTATGTGCGTATGTACACGTGTGTGTTTGAATATGCTTTTCGTAGAATCACAGGGTTGGAAGGGGGCTCGGAGGTCATCTAGTCCAGCCCCCTGCCCAAAGCAGAAGCCCTTATGCCATCCTGGAAAAATGCCTGTCCAGACTTTTCTTCCAGACTTCTGGCGACGGAGGCCCCTCCCCGCCCCCACCCCCTTTGTTTCATCTGTCACATCCGCCTCCTGCCACCCTCTGGACTTTTCTGACCCTTTCTGACCCAGGAAGACCAAGGAAGTTTCGCCAGCTGGTCACCCCAAGAATCCCTCCGGGGGATTTCAACCCAGTTTTTCCAATCAACCGGAGGGGATGGCAGCCAGGGGAGCAGCTGGGTCTCCTCCTCCTCTGACTCCCAAAGCCCTGGGGAGGGGGGGGGGGAGATCCGGCTGAGCTTCCTCCACGCAGGTAAAGCCAGGATGCTGAAGGCCCATTTTTCCAGCTCTCCCGCTCGGCTCATTTATTGTTCTGCGCAGCTGAGCTGTCATCCCTTAAACCTCACTCATCCATTTAACCTTGGGGGAAGAAACACATTGGTGCCAGATAAGGCGCATCCGAGGGCGGCGAGGGGAAGGCCCCCCTGGGCTGCCACGGGAGGCCTGATGGATGCGCTACACGGGCCTGGCGCGACCCAGCCTTGTACATTATCTGGGTCCTTCCAGCAGCCTCTCCATCATTCCCAAGGGAGAAGCGGGTGGCACGGAGGCCGCCCGATGGGCTCAGGACAGCAGCCTACTCTGTCTGTGTGTGTGTTTGTGTGTCTAGGAGGGATGTGGGGGGGGGGGCTGAATCAGACCCGCTGGTCCTGGAGCAGGAGGAAGCTGGGGGGAATAATTCCTTCCCCCTTTGGAGCTTGGATGGGTGCCTGCAGATGCTCCATCACTGGGGGTTTTCAAGAAGACTGGACAGCCATTTATCCGGAATGGTCTAGCCTAGAGTAAGGGGGTCCAGCCTTGGGAACGTTTAAGACAGGGGGGCCCTACCTTGGCAGCGTTAAAGTCTTAAAGTTCCAAGGCTGGACACCCCTGGTCTAGGATCTACAGAACAATAGATTTGGAGGGGAGCTTGGAGGTCTTCTAGTCCAACCCCCTGCTTAAAAAGGGGACCCTATGCCATGTCACGCAAGTGGCTGTCCAGTTTCTTTTTGAAAACCTCCAGTGATGGAGCACCCACAACTTCTGGAGGCAGGTTGTCCCACCGGTTAATTGTCAGGAAGTTTCTCCTTAGTTCCAGGTTGCTTCTCTCCTTCATGAGTTTCCATCCGTAGCTTCTTGTCCTGCCTTCGGGCGCTTTGGAGAACAGGTGGACCCTCCCTCTTCTTTGTGGCATCCCACCAAATATTGGAAGACTGCTGTCATGTCCCCCCTCGTCCTTCTTTTCAATTCCTGCAACCGTTCCCCCCTAATCATCTTTGTCGCTCTGCATTTGTTCCAGACTCTCAACATCTTTTTTTACATCGTGGTGACCAAAACTGGAAGCCGTATTCCAGGTGTGGCCTTACCAAGGCCTTGTAAAGTGGTACTAACACTTTACGTGACCCTGATTCCATCCCTCCATTAATGCAGCCTAGGATTGCGTTGGCTTTTTTGGCAGCTGCGGCACACTGTTGGCTCATATTTAACCGATTGTCCACAAAGACTCCAAGTTCCCTCTGGCAGTTTCTTGGATTTGTTTTTTTATTTTCCTTTGAAAACATTTCGCTTCTCATCCAAGAAGCTTCTTCGCTTCTTTTCTTGTGTGGCTTTTCTGTAAACCTCAGTCTTAAGGCTTCTGTCTTCCTTGGGGTGTACTGCCCAGTTTAGGAAAGCCAGACTGTTTTTTCTTCACATCTTCCCATGTGAACCTGATATATTTGTTCACGGAGTTGATGTGTTTGGTGAAGGCTTCCAACTCCTGTGTTTTGATCTTGACCCACATACAACAACAACAACAACAACAATACTACTACTACTACTACTAATAATAATAATAATAATAATAACAACAACAACAAACAACAACAACAACAACAACAACAACAACAACAACAACAATAATAATAATAATAATAATAATAATAATAATAATAATAATAATAATAATAATTTAATTTCTATACCGCCCTTCTCCCGAAGGACTCAGGGCGGTGTCTGGGAGTGGGTGGAACACCTGTGAGAGACTTTAGGGGTTAGGGTTTATACTTCTTCCATGTAGAGGTTGCCCACCATGGGGGACACAGGTGAGCCCACGGCACAGCCACGTTGTTCCCAAAATGGATTCTTGCCTGGCACCGAAGCCAACAAAGGCCACCAGGCACGAGAACAGCCACTTGTCTGAAATGGTATAGGGTTTCCTGCCTGAGCAGGGGGTTGGACTAGATGGCCTCCGAGGTCCCTTCCAATCCAACTACTATTTCTCTTCCTCCTCCTCCTCCTCCTCCTCCTCCTCCTCCTCCTCCTTCTCCTTCTCCTTCTATGATGATGATGATGATGATGATGATGTTCGGCTTGTTTTTGTGGAGTGCTTCAGCAAAAGGGTCTCAGCAGCTAAGGGAGCCAAGATGCCAAACAACACACAAACACGAGTTTTATACGGTTATGATAAAGGTGTCCTTCTCATGTTGTAATTTTCTTGTTCCTAGGCATTCGCCCCTGGTCTTGTTACACACATCACAGCTGCAACTTTCTGCCTCCACAATTGCTGTAACAAACGCTCCTAATTCAGCCTTCTCCTGCTTGAGCAGGGGGCTGGACTAGAAGACCTCCAAGGTCCCTTCCAGCTCTATTCTGTTCATTCTAAACCGGAGTCCTTCACTGTTCTTGTCTGCAGAGAGGCCTTCGTTGCATTTAGCTGAACTGAACTACAGAACTGAAGAAGCTTCTTGGAGGAGAAGCGAAAGGTTTTCAAGGGGAAAAAAAAACCCCCAAGAAAGTCCAGTTGCCGTTTGGAAAAGCTCCTGTGGGACGGCCAGGGGGCACCTAATGAGCCACTTAGCCTCCGGGTAGCAGGTGCCCGCTTGAGCGCCCGGGAGCTGGCAGTGATGGATCAGGGTGGCAGCGGGCAGCTGAGCACCGGGGTGACAGATGGGAGCTGCCGGCAGCTGACACCGGCCCCTTCGGCGCAGGGCAGTGATAGATGCTAATTCTAATTTTAAATATCGGCAGCTGAATTCCTCCGGTGAAGCAGCGACACAGAATTTAGGGCACAGCTGCCAAGTTCAGATAAGGTGCAAAATTTCTCCCTGTGTGCAGAATATTTCTTAATAACGGAAATTGGGTGACGGATGTTGCTGTCACTGGGATATAATCTCCACGCTTGGAGCCCTTCAGATTGGAAACCGTCTCTGGGTGGCTTGTGAGTACGGGCCCTCTGCGTGTGTGTGTGTGTGTGTGTGTGAGACAGAGAGAGAGAGAAAGGGAGAGAGAGAGAGAGAGAAAGAAAGAAAGAGAGGGAGGGAGAGGGAGAGAGAAAGAGAGAAAGAAAGAGGGGGAGAGAGAGAGCAAAAGAAAGAGAAAGAGAGAACGAGAGAAAGAGAGAGAGAGAAGGGGAGAGAGAGGGAGAGAGAAGAAGAGAGAGGGAGGGAGAGAGAGAAAAAAAGAGGGGGAGAGAGAGAGAGAGGGAGAGAAAGAGAAAAAGAGAGGGAGAGAAAGAAAGAGAGGGGGAGAGAGGGAGAGAGAGAGCAAAAGAGAGAGAAAGAGGAGGAAGAGAGAAAGAGAGAGAGAGAGAGAGAGAGAGAGAGAAAAGAGAGACAGAGCGAAAGAGAGAGAGGGAGGGAGGGAGAGAGAGAAAGCTGGACAAGGGTGACATTTTTCCTTGTTTCCTGGGGGTTTCACCTTTGCAGGAGAAGCCCCCCTCCTCCTGCCATGAAAGCCCAGGGCCCCCTCCCAAAGCAGAGGATGTGCAGAGGGAAGGTGGGTGATGCAGAGAGTGGGGGGGGGGAAGGCCAGGCCAGGTGGGGGTCCAGGCCAAATTATAAGTGCTGCCTTAAAGGAAATGGAGTTTCTGCAGCTGGATTCCATCCCTGCTCTGTCTGGATTCATTTGTGATGCACCCCGCCACCTCCTCCGATTCAGGGGACCAGACCGTTAACGACCGTGTCACTAACTGAACCGCTGCGGCAAGAAAGGTCGCAAAACGGAGCAAAACTCACTTCACACGTGCCTCGCTTAGCAACGGAAATGTCCTAAGTCGAGGACTGCCTGTAATAGGTAATACTTAGACATAGGAATAAGCAATCGTTTATCAACACATGAATTAAATCTGGTTGCCCTTCCTGCTTCTTTGATGCTCGGCTCAAGGGTCTCCAAACTTGGCCCTTTGATGACGGGTGGACTTCAACTCCCAGAATTCCTCAGCCAGGCGCGGAGGAATTCTGGGAGTTGAAGTCCACTAGTCATCAAAGGGCCACGTTTGAAGACCCCTGCTAGCTCCATGGGTGGATTCTGGCTGCTGGACAAGAGACTCCAAATCCCACTGAAGCCTTCTGCACTGGTGATCTGTTGGGGTCAGAGTGGGGCCTGGATCCCCCTTGATCTGGCTCCCATGGAGACCCATGCTCCAGGCCCGTGGGGGTGGGGGGGCGGTTCGGGTGCCTGCAGGAGGCAGTGCCCAGCCCCCCCCCCAGCGACAGCCACATCTCCACCGACGGATTGGCGAACCAGGCAGGAAACGGTTGATCCGCTGGACACGTTTAATCTTCCATTTGACCTTATCAAAAGTTTATTTGCACTGGGATTCGGAATTAAGCTTTCTTAAATCATCCACCGCTGATTTTACACCGTCTTAATTTCTCCGCAGTCGAAGGAGCTTATGTTTTGCTCTCTCTGCACACCCGGGAAAAAGGAACGTAGGACATATAGACTGATGCTATGACTAGGACCTCAGAGGTCTTCTAGTCCAGCCCCCAGTGCAAGGAAGGAGACTACATTATCCCGGTGAAATGGCTGTCCAGTCTATTTTTGAAAATAAAATAAAATAATAAAATAAAATAAAATAAAATAAAATAAAATAAAATAAAATAAATAAAATAACATAAAAGAAAATAAAAAATAAAAGAAAATAACTAAAAGAAAATAAAAGAAAATAACTAAAATAAAATAAAATAAAATAAAATAAAATAAAATAAATAAAATAAAATAAAATAAAATAAAATAATAAAATAAAATAAAATAAAATAAAATAAAATAAAATAAAATAAAATAAAATAAAATAAATAAAATAAAATAAATAAAATAAAATAATAAAATAAAATAAAATAAAATAAAGGAATGGGAAGGGGACCTTTTCCCTTCCACTTCGGGGGTGGGGGCTGGAAATCTAAAATTGGATCCCATCCAGCCTCTCCTTATCCTAGCTGGAAGAACCGAATGTCAGAATCCCCCCCATTGAGATGGCCCGGTTCTGCCCCCCTCTCTTGGCACTGGTGCCCAGACTCTGCAAACCGCCCCCCCTGAAGTTAAAGCTCACTGGAGCTCTGGGAGCCATTCGCCCTGCCCAGAGCGGCCTACCTCACAGGGGAGGTGCACCAAGCAGGAAAAAAGGCAGGTTGTACAATCAGGAGGTGAAGCCCTCCTTTCGTTGCCTCTGGAGAGGGGGGTAAGGGGGTCCTTGTCCCCAACAGCAGCCAGAGGACGTGCCTTGTCCATGATGAGTTCAGGATGCTTAACTGCTTTTAACATGAGGACTAGCACCTTGAGGGAAAGCCCAGGTATTTTGTCAGTGGGTGGAACCAAGATGGCCTCCCACTGACCCACACAAGAGGGCAGAGTGAATGTCCTGGGGTCAGCATCTCCATCCCATTGCCAGCCCTTCAAACCTGGCCACCAGGAGAGCTGAGCTGCATCAGAGTGGGCCATGGACCCCCACCCCACCCCACGGGGGAAGGAGCTTCTCCCAAGAACATGGGAGCCCCTGTTCAGAGGGTGGTCTTCCTTTGGGGGGCACAAAGACCCCCCCAGGGCCTCTCCCAGCTAGAGGCAGCGCAGAAACCCTGGACAGCCAGTGGTTCTGATTAGCTTGCCCTGATTTATGATCCTTTCATTATTACAATGATTTCTATCCTGACTTTCCCATTAATCCTCCAGAGGGGGAAGCAAACAAGTGTAAATTAAAATGCAATAAATACTATTTTAAAAGGACATTTCTTAGCAGGCAGTTGGCATAATAGCTTGGGGGGGGAGGGAGAGAAGACGTCCAGGCCCCCTCCCTCCTGTGTGCCTGAGCACAAACATGTGTGGCTTTTGCTGGGTATCTGGGCCACAGCGCCCACCTGCTTCTGCCAACACAAACACAGTGTGTATTTAATTCCATGCAGAATTAAGAACCACTTGGAAACCTCCAGTGATGGATCGCCCATGATTTCTGGTGGCAAGCTGTTCCACTGGCTAATTGTCCTCACTGTCAGGAAGTTTCTCCTTAATTCCAGGTTGCTTCTCTCTTTGGTCAGTTTCCAACCATTGTTTCTCGTCTTTCCCTCCGGTGCTTTGGAGAATAACATGACCCCCTCCTCTTTGGGGCAGCCCCTCAAATACTGGAATATCTGCTATCATGTCTCCCCTGTTTCTTCTTTTCTTTAGACTAGCCAAACCCAAGTCCTGCAGCCGTTCTTCGTATGTTTTAGTCTTCAGGCCTTGGATCATCTTAGTTGCTCTTCTTTGAATTTTACCCCCAAACTCTCAACATCATTTTTGTGATATGGTGACCAAAATTGGCTGCAGTATTCTAGGTGTGGCCTCACTAGGGCTTTATAAAACGGTAATAATACTCTGCGTGATCTTGATTCTGTGCCTCTGTTTACACAACCCAGGACTGTGTTAGCTCTTTTGGCTGCTGCTGCACACGGCTGGCTCACGGTCAAGCGATCGTCCACTGGGACTCCAAGGTCCCTCTCACAGTGGCTGTTTTTGAGCCACGTCTCGCCCAATCTGTACTTTTATACCTTTGGTTTCTCCTGCCTAAATGTAAAACTTTGCTTTTCTCCACATTGAAACTCATTTTGTTGAATAGGCCCCATTGTTCCAGTTTGTCAAGATCTTTTTGGATCCTGAGTTTGTCTTCTGGGGTCTTGGCTACTCCTGCCAGTTTGGTGTCATCTGCAAATTTGATGAGTTCCCGTTCAATTCCCTCCTCTAAGTCATTGATGAAGATATTGAAGAGTCCTGGGCCTAAGACGGAGCCTTGTGGTAGCCCACTGCTTACTTCCCTCCATGTGGATGTAGTGTCGTTGAAGACTACTCATTGAGTACGGTTTGCCAGCCAGCTACAGATCTGTCTGGTGGTGATGCTGCATATCCCACCTTTTCTTAGTTTACCAAGGAGTAGGTTGTGGTCTACTTTATCAAATGCCTTACTGAAATCTAAGTATACTACGTCCACAGCATTTCACTGGTTTACTAATTTGGTCACTTTTGGACCCCTCCCTTTTATACATCTTTCACAATCTGTCAGGGGTTAAATAGCAACGACACCTCACCTTATAAAACTCCTCTTTCAAATTATAATTCAGTGTAAATTTCAGTCCTTCAGTCCCCATATTCTCCCCTTGGTCAAGCATAAAGTTATTTCCGATTTTTTTTGCCCATTTAATCAAACGATCGTGGACGTGTTCAACTTCCGTATTCCCTTTCCAGGGCCATTTATACATCTCAGCAGTCACACATTCGTCCCCAGTACATAAATCCAATTCCAAGTCGCTTTTTCTCATTCATTTAAAAACCACAGTTCTTCTCGTCCGATTTAAATCTGTCAATTTGCACGGGGCAAAATGCGTGGATGGACACGGCCTTCTCTTTCCAGTTCTTCTCCAGTTTTTAATTTAGGTTAAAATGAATTTATTAAACAGTGGAACTGCTTGACCCCAGAAGTTGTGGGTGCTTCGTCACCGGAGGTCTTCAAGAAGAGACTGGACAGCCATTTGTCTGGAGTGGTATATCCGACTTTGAGACTTGTGGACTTCAACTCCCAGAATTCCCCCGCCAGCATAGATTTCTGGGAGTTGGAGTCCTCAAGTCTTAAAGTTCCAAGACTGGACACCGCTGGAATAGGGTTCCCTGCTTGAGAAAGGGGTTGGACTAGAAGACCTCCAAGGTCCCTTCCAGCGCTGTTATTCTCCTCGAGTGCAAGTCAATAAATCCACATAGGTCAACCCAGTTTGTGTCAAAAATTTCTCTTGTTAAAAAACGTCTACGGATGACATATAAAGAAATATAAGGAGTCCATCTTACTTTATATCTCTTCCAAACTCTCATTACGGCAAGCCGAACAAAATGATTTTGAAAATCGTTATTAACCTTTGAGTTAATCGTTCCGTAAACAGCCGTGCCACTAAATTGGCCTCGGTTTGTGTACAGGCAGTCCTTGACTTACGACTAACAGAATAACAACAGAATAACACAGTTGGAAGGGACCTTGGAGGTCATCTAGTCCAACCCCCTGCTCAAGCAGGAAACCCTATATGATTATGGTTGTATGTCGTGACGGTTGTAAAACAAGGCACCACATTTTGCAACCTTTTTTTGTGACAGTTGTAAATGAATGCCATGGACGTTAAATGAATCCATTGTTCACTATGGGGTGTTTTTTTTGCCAGAAACTGGAAGTATAAATGCCAATTTCTGGGAGAGTTATTGGAAATCAAATGTAAAACAAACAATTTTACTACTTAAAAAAAACCTACCCTAAGACCACAGGATGCTGCAAACAGCTGCAGATGCAGTTTCTAGCTTTTTTACATGCTCAAGAAGCTTATGGGCAGTGCGTTGAAACTTCAAACGGTCGCTAAGCAGGCTGTCATAAGTAGAGGACTACCGTTATTACACGCCGCAAAGTCCTCACGCAAGAGGAGATGCCTCAGCTGGTGATCTAAAGGCTTTTCCAGGCTCTTCATTCGTTCCCCCTTTTTTTTGCAAGAGCAGGGAAGATAAAGTCCTGCAGGAAGATCGCAACCAGGGTCACAAGACCTCCAAAATCGGCTCCCATCGGTTCGTCGTACGCCGAGGACAGCCGTTCCAGATCACGCTGCCCTTCGCCTGCAAACTGCAGAAATTGGGCGTGGACAAGCTCACCCTCATTGCAGAGACAGGTGAGCCTCGGTTGCCTCTGGGAGGGGGGGATAGATCACAACTCCCATCATCCACAGCTGGCCTTGCATAGGGGTGTGTGGCCTTGCAGGAATGGGCAAAGAGGCCCACAGGAAATGTGTTGGATCGTCTTGTGTAGGTGGGTGACCTTGGCCAACCTTGGAAGGTGACCGGGCTTCATCTCCCAGAATCCCCCAGCCAGCATCGCTTTATTGACGGGTGGCAATTTTTGCCGATGAAAACTGGTGTCTGTGGCAAAAAAAGCCCCCTTCTGTTGTGGACAGTGGAGCCATTCAATGACCCTCATGCTCACTTAACACTGCCGTATTCGCTTAAGGACCATCACATTCGCTTAACGGCGGCTGTGTTCTCTTAACAACCGCCAGCACATCACATGGGTGATCAACGACACATGATGGAAAGTCCAGGTTTCTTGACGGTCGTAAGTGGAATAATGCCTGGGAGCCTGCTCCTGTTCTGCAGCTGCTGGCTCCGTGCCAGGAGAGGGTGGGCACTGCCAGGCCTTCACTACTCAGGTCTGCCACAGGGGGCGCTGTACCAATAAAAGAGAATAGCTGTAACTCAGGGCTGATATGAGGGGTCCTTGAGGCTCTCTGAGCTGGGCGGTTGTCTTGCGGGGGGGGGGGGAATGCCGGGGGGGGGTTTCTAGAAGCCTGGCCCTCTGACCAATTAGCCATCAACGGAGACGCAGACAACCTCAATCGACAGACTCTGCCAAAGAGACAACCAACTGGCCAAAAAGGGAACAACCAGACCCAAACATTCCCCTCCCCCACACACAAATGGACTAGCAATCAGCACCCAGAGGAAGAGAGGTTAACTCCAAGGTTAATGTCGGACCCACAACCAAGAGGTGACCAATGGCCCAATCAAGGAACTGCCAAGCAAGCCAACAGCAAAGAGCCGAACCAAAGAATCACCAAGACCATCACTCTCCCACGCTGACAGGGCAAGTGAGTAGACTATAAATTGAGAGCAGACCCCACCCGCTACCAGCACTGATGATGTTCCCTAGTTGGGTCATGAAACGTCTGCAAGAAAACCACCCAGCTTAGAGAGCACCCAGGACCCCCAGAGTCATAGTCCTCCTCCTCCTCCTCCTCCTCCTCCTCCTCCTCCTCCTCCTCCTCCTCCTCCTCCTCCTCCTCCTCCTCCTCCTCCTTTCTAGCACTGACGATGTTCCCTAGTTGGGTCATGAAACGTGTGCACAAAAACCACCCAGCTCAGAGTACACCAAGGACTCCACAGCTCTCCTCCTCCTCCTCCTCCTCCTCCTCCTCCTCCTCCTCCTCCTCCTCCTCCTCCTCCTCCTCCCCCTTTCTAGCACTGATGATGTTCCCTAGTTGGGTCATGAAACGTGTGCATGAAAACCACCAATTCAGAGAGAACCAAGGATCTCATCCTCCTCCTCCTCCTCCTCCTCCCCCTCCCTTCTAGCCCTGAGGAGGTCCAAGGACTCCTGAGTGACGGAGCTGCCCATTGACTCCTCCAACCCTTCAGACCTTGCCCAAGGACTGTTCCGTAAGCCTCCCCAGGAATATATTTTATTTATTTCTCGTGTTTTGAACGGTCCACCAGGGCAGTGTACAACTTAAACATTAAAAGCATGAAAACAGTTCAGGTAGTCCTCTACTTACAACAATTTGTTTAGTAACTGAAGTTACAACATCACTGAAAAAAGTGACTTATGACTGACTGTTTTCCATACTTACAACCATTGCAGAAGCTCTGTGATTACATGATCAAAATTCAAATGCTGGGCAACTGACTCGTATTTATGACGGTCGCAGCGTCCCAGAACCCCTCTTGTGACCTTCTGACAAACACAGTCAAAGGAGAAGCCAGATTCACTTAACGACCTGCGTTACTAATTTAAGAACTGCAATAACCCACTTGACCACTGCGGTAGGAAAGGTCGTAGAATGATTCTAATGGTTGTTAAGATCAGGCAGGACGAAGCCTCACATCTGAATGTTTCTTTTTATATCGTCACCCACCAGGAGACCCTCCCGAGTTGGATCTAGTGTTCCAACTTGAATCAAAGAGCCTTCTTCTGTCCTGGACCACCCTGGGAACCCCCTCCTCCCCCGCACCCACCCTGGGTGCATTCCTTCTTCTCTGCAATAAAATAAAGCATTGGTTCCAGCTTCTCATCATAGTGTCTGGTGTCTTCTTCGGACCCAGAAACACTAACGGAGTTAATTAAACTAGGTCTCCCACCACACTCAACATCAGAGATGACTTGTACACATCCACGCCCCTCAAGTGTCATCTGAAAACTAGCACGTACACTTTTCCACACCCCTCAGGACTCACAGGGACAAGCCCCTCTATAAAGCAGCCCTTTTGTACACCGTTTTCTCTGTAGCTACCCCCAGAGGCAAACCTCTTTGCTTTGGGGAATAAATAAACATCCTTTCCTCACAGCTATGCGGACTTCATTTTGATTCCTTCTTGCACAACCCTGGTTTGGGTTGGAACCGACAGATCTGACGAGAGTCACCCCCCCATCTCTATTCTAGGAGGGCCCCCAAGCTCCATGGCAAGCCAAGGGCTGCATAGCTGGCTGGGGAATTCTGGGAGTTGAAGTCCACAAGCCTTCAAGGGGCCAAGTTTGGAGAGTTCTGTTCTAAATCACCAGAGGGCAGGACAAGAAGCAACGGATGGAAACTCATCAAGGAGAGAAGCAACCTGGAATTCAGGAGAAACTTCCTAACAGTGAGGACAATTAACCAGTGGAACTACCTGCCTCCAGAAGCTGTGAGTGCTCCATCACTGGAGGTTTTTAAGAAGACAGCCACTTGTCTGAGATGGTATAGGTTTTCCTGCTTGAGCGGGGGGCTGGACTAGAAGACCTCCAAGGTCCCTTCCAGATCTGATCTATTCTATTCTATTCTATTCTATTCTATTCTATTCTATTCTATTCTATTCTATTCTATTCTATTCTATTCTATTCTATTCTATTCTATTCTATTCTATTCTATTCTATTCTATTCTTTATTCATACATTCTATTCTATTCTATTTTTTATTCATACATTCTATTCTATTCTATTCTATTCTATTCTATTCTATTCTATTCTATTCTATTCTATTCTATTCTATTCTATTCTATTCTATTCTATTCTATTCTTTATTCATACATTCTATTCTATTCTATTCTATTCTATTCTATTCTATTCTATTCTATTCTATTCTATTCTATTCTATTCTATTCTATTCTATTCTTATTCCATCCAAGAAGAGCAGAACGAGGAGAAGCAAGATAAGACTCTCTTTCTAAAAGCTCCGATGGAAACTTTCAAAGTCGGTTGCTACTTTCCAACCTGAAATATTAAATATGATTTTTTTGGAAAGCCGTGTCTGCTTCAGGGAGGGCCGTGTCCCTTCACGGGGGTTAGTGAAGGGCCGGGACGGCTGTCCATCTGATTCTCTCCCCCCCCTCCAAGGTGCACCTCCTGCCGTTGGTGTTTGTGTGTGTGTGGGGGGGCAGCCAGCGACCCCCCCCAGTGCAAGTGCGGCTGGCTGATTGATGTCAGCAGGGAGGCCCCTCGGAGGGAAGCCTCTCAAAGGGGCTAATTCAAATGCCATTAATATTCATGTCTCGGCAAGGAGGCCGATAGCCTCGATCAGGGACTATTAAGTCTTATCTCCATGGGCAGGCAGGACCTTGGGGGCAACGAGAAGGAAATTTAATTGCTGGAGAGGGTGGCAGGCTAAGGCTGATAAGGCCGGTGAGTTGACAGCCCCCCAGCTCTTCTGGGGGTGATAAGGCAGGTGCCCCGTCCAGGGGGAAGACGGACCCCCCCCCTCCCCAGAAGTCCCAGGATCGCACAGCTGGCTGGTGGGCTTCTCATGAATAATATAAATTTCCTTCCCACGGCAAAGCACGAGAGAGGAGAGATATTGAGAGCGGCGGGCCTGCTGCGAGGTGGCAGCGATAATTAAACACTTACCAATAAAACACTCAGTATTAAAATTTCAACGAAAAGGTCAACAAACTTTTCTCCAGCTAAAGGCAAGCAAGAAAAAAAAAACCACAGATTTTTGTAGCTGGGGCTGTTGTAGCATTTCTGTAACTACACCCCCATTTGGTCTTCTCTAGTAAGAATTCCAATCTACAATACGCACTTATAAAAACTTGGCTTTATTAAAATCTTAACCACCAGCGGAAGGGAATGAATGCCGAACAAGAGGGCGGGATTCTCCACCTGGGCAACTTTCAGCTAGCCTGTTTCAACTCCCAGACTTCCCCAGACAGGATGGGCCAATCCCCTGGAGACGGTGAGTTCTAGTGCCACCTTAGGCGTGAAAGACAGCTGGGTGACTTTGGGGCAATCACCAGGAGAGGGTGAGTTCTAGTCCCGCCTTAGGCGTGAAAGCCGGCTGGGTGACTTTGGGCCAATCACCAGGAGACGGTGAGTTGTAGTCCCGCCTTAGGCACAAAAGACAGCTGGGTGACTTTGGGCCAATCAGCAGGAGACGGTGAGTTGTTGTCCCGCCTTAGGCGTGAAAGTAGACTGGGTGACTTTGGGCCAATCACCAGGAGAGGGTGAGTTCTAATCTGGCCTTAGGCACAAAAGACAGCTGGGTGGCTTTGAGCCAATCACCAGGAGACGGTGAGTTCTAGTCCTGACTTGGGGATGAAAGTCAACTGGGTGACTTTGGGTCAATCACCAGGAGACAGTGAATTCTAGTGCCGTCTCAGGCACAAAAGACAGCTGGGTGACTTTGGGCCAATCACCAGGAGATGGTGAGTTCCAGTCCTGCCTGAAGAATGAAAGCTGATTGGGTGACTGGGCCAGTCCCTCCCTCTCAGCCCCTCCCACCCCACAGGGTGTTGCTGTGGGGAAGAGAGGAGGAGGAAGGAACATCAGGCATGTTCACTGCCCTGAGTTACTTATAAAAATAATAAAGGTGGGATAAAAAAAAATCTAATCAAGAAGAGGTTAAAGGGGCTGGGTAGGAGATGGTCCGGCTGAGCCTGGGGGGGAGGGGGAAGCTTTGGTTGTATAAACAGAATCCCATGAAGTATTAGTACCACTTTATAAAGCCTTAGTAAGGCCACACCGGGAATCCTGCACCAGTTTTGGTCACCCCATCACAAAAAAGATGCCCGGAAAATGCAAAGAAGAGCAATCAAGGTGATCCAAGGCCTGGAGACAAAAACATATGAAAAAAGGGTTGCAGGACTTGGGTTTGGCCAGTCTAGAGAAAAGAAGGGCTAGGGGGGACATGATAGCAGTCTTCCAGTATTTGAGGGGCTGCCAGGAGGAGGAGGGGGGGTCAAATTATTTTTCTAAGCACCAGAAGGCAGGGCAAGAAACAATGTCTGAAAACGAATCGAGAGAAGCAACCTGGAACTAAGGGGACAGTGAGGACTGTTAACCAGTGGAACAGCGTCATGTCGGGTGTTGTGACCAGAAGACCTCCAAGGTCCCTTCCAGCTCTCTTCTGATTAGTAAACTTAGAGAGAGCTTGGGAAGGATTCCATGGATGAGAATCCTCAGTGGGAAAACAACTCAAAGAAGGTTGGGAAGTTTTGAAAAGTGAGATTGTAAAAGCCCAGTCTAGTACAATACCAGTGAAGAAGACTTTAGTGGTTCTGCCGAGACAGAATGAAAAGCTTCTCCCCCCCTGCTAAGGGAATAGAGTAGAGCAGAGCAGAGCAGAACAGAAAAGAATAGGAATAGAGCTGGAAGGGACCTTGGAGGTCATCTAGTCCAGCCCCCTGCTCAAGCAGGAGGACTTATACCATTTCGGACAAATGGCTGTCCAATCTCTTCTTAAAAACCTCCACCTTATGGAGCGCCCACGATTTCTGGAGGGAAGCTGTTCCACTGGTTAACCGTCCTCACTGTCAGGAAATTTCTCCTTAATTCCAGGTTGCTTCTCTCCTTGGTCAGTTTCCATCTGTTGCTTCTTGTCCTTCCCTCTGGTGCTTTGGAGAATAACGCGACCTCCTCTTCTTTGGGGCAGCCCCTCACATACTGGGTTTTGTCTTAAGAACTTAAGGAGACCCTGCGTGGCCCCTAACCCACCTGGAGGAGGCAGGCTCAGCTGCCTGCAAAGCCCAGGATTCCCAGACCGAGTCCCAGGGCCGCCTCCACTCCTGTTTCCCCCCCCCAACGCACACACAGCTTTTCCAGAGCTGCTTTCCAGCCACAGCGGGCTCATCCATTGCGCGTGCTGCTGCTGCCCTCCAGCGGACAGACGCTGTCTGCTTTGGGGGGTGGGTGGGCTGAGGCTGCAGTGGTCCAGCCCCAAGGCAGCCTCTGGGCGTGTTGTCTGTGAGAGTGACAATAGATGCTGTCAGAAGAATAATTGGGGGCTCCAACTAATAAATAAAAATGAGATCCAGGCAGCTGTGAGGAGAGAAGAAATATGTATCTCTAAAAGCAAAACAGTTTGCCTTTACAGGCAGGCTGCAGAGAATTGGGGTACAGAGGCAGATGCTTATAAGGGAGGGGGCTTATCTGGGGTGTGGAAGTGTCTACGTGCTGATTCTAGGGTGACACCTGAGAGGCATGTATGTGGGTGTAGGCATGCCAACTGTAACTTTTATTCTTGTGAACCTGCAGCTCCTCTGGGGGACCTAATTTAATTAACTCCGTGTTTGCAGACCTTCTCCTTTGATATGAGGATTAGGTCTGAGTAACGTATTTGGGGGTTTGAGGAAGTTTGAGTAAAAGATTTGTCCCAGTTTGCTATTTTCACTTGATTACTTTAGTTTCGTCTTGACCCTCGATTATCTAGCGGAGGCACTCATTCTCAGCCCATTGTGGGTCCCGTTGATATTAGAAGGGTTAGATGGAAACAGAATAAAATATATTTGGATATAAAACTTCTCACAATTTGATGCAGGAGATGCTGGAGCAGGCTCCCCCAGCAGGATAAAACTGCTGTGCGCCTTTAACTATCACCTACAAGGATGGCAGGGTGTGGGGAGACAAAAGTCTTGCCTGGATCCTCTTACTTGGCTTTTCCTGGGGTGTATCTGGAGGGTATGGTCAAAAAAGTCAAGATGGTGGCTACAATGAAAGCTCTGCCTTTTTTATGTGCCATGTGCGTAATGCATACCAAACTGGCAGGGCTTCCATTGCATTTAATTTAATTTAATTTAATTTAATTTAAAATTCTTAAATTAGTTTTTATTTTTTAATATTTAATAGTTTAATTTTTAATTTTTTTATTGTTTTATTAAATTTCCATGCGACCCATCTCGCTGTCAAGTGATTCTGGCCGGGTTAGGAACATCATAGAAACCAGGGTACAAAACACGAACGCATTAAATACTACTGTCCATTTCGATATTTGTTTTGCCACAAGCTGCAGGCGTCGTTGTATTTTGCCTTTGCAAATTGCCTCTCCCCACTCATTTGTTTCCCCCGCCCCAACGGAAGACCCCCCCCTGCTGGAACACGGCCAAGATGGGAAGAGTGAGGAGGGGGGGGCTCCTCTGATTTTCAACTGGAGACCCACTTCATGAAGGCCTCCGTGGGCCAGGAAGCACCCGTGAAATATGGGGAAAGACGGGGGGGCAGCAATGGGTCCCTTCACCCCTTCTGTTTCCTCCCTGTGGACCCAAGAGTCCTGCTTGCTGTGGGGAGGGGCAGGAGGTGGGCGGGGGGGGCAGCCTCTGCCGGACAGCCCCTGTCAGGGCTTTTGGAGGCAGGGGGCAGGAGGGGGGGGGTGCAAACCAGAGCCAAAAAGGACCTTTGACCTTTCCCCTCCTGCGGACAATTACTGCCTTCTGGGCTTTCCAGGAGATTCTGGATTCAGGAAACAACAGGTAGAAAGGACATCCGTTTCTTTCTCGGCAGGAGGATTACGAAGACC
This sequence comes from Vipera ursinii, assembly GCF_947247035.1. Classification (NCBI taxonomy): domain Eukaryota; kingdom Metazoa; phylum Chordata; class Lepidosauria; order Squamata; family Viperidae; genus Vipera; species Vipera ursinii. The sequence goes on from NC_139516.1 coordinate 1,475,029, forward strand.
GAGTCCGCCATCTTCTGCTGGAGTCAGGCCAAAGCAGGCCGAAGTGAAGATTTCCCGCAAACAGCCTTTCCGCAGGGTAGATTGCTCTGCCCCCAGTCTCAGGCCTGGCCGGGTCCCACCTCATCTCCTCTGCTCTTCAGGTTCAGCGGCTGCCCAGTCCATGCCCACTTTGCCCTCCTGGGCCAAATCGGAATAATGGAATAATAATAATAATGGAATGGTATAGGGTTTCCTGCCTGAGAAGGGGGTTGGACTAGATGACCTCCAAGGTCCCTTCCAACTTTATTGTTGTTGTTTTTGCTGCTGCTGCTATTATTATTATTATTATTATTATTATTATTATTATTATTATTATTATTATTATAGAATACGGTAGCAATAGCGCTTAGACATATCTACCGCTTCACAGTGCTTTACGGCCCCAAGTGGTTTACAGAGTGAGCATATTGTCCCTCCCAATGATCTGGGTCCTCATTTTACCAACCTCAGAAGGATGGAAGGCCGGGTCAAATGAAAAGAAAGACTAGGGGTGACATTTTAGCGGTCTTCCAATATTTAAGGGGCTGCCCCAAAGAAGAGGGGGGAGGGTGTCAAGCTATTCTCCAAAGCTTCTGAAGGCAGGACAGGAAGCAACGGATGGAAATTCATCAAGGAGAGAAGCAACCTGGAACTAAGGAGGAATTTCCTGACTGGGAGGACAATTAACCGGTGGAACAGAAGTTGCCTCCAGAAGCTGTGGGTGCTCCGTCACTGGTGCTGTTGAAGAAGAGACTGGACAGCCACGTCTGGAATGGTATAGTTTCCTACTTGAGCAGGGGGCTGGACTAGAAGACCCCAGAGGTCTCTTCCAACCCTGTTACTCTGCAAGGTGGCTAGATGGCACCATGCTAGTCAGCAGGATGGCACCGTACGTTTCATAGAAATGCACGGTGCCCAAACTCTTTGTGCACGGGGTGCCTGTGCCTTAAGTCCCCAGTCAGGAACGGGCTTCAAAGAACAAAACGGGGACTGTTTTCTTCTGGAACACACCTTCTCTGTGATGCCGCCTTGCATTGTTTCGGAAACGGCTTCTGATCTTGCACAATACTGTGGGGAGATAGCATCGTGGAGGACTTCCAAATGATAGCCATCTGGCCATCACAGAGCATTCAGTCCGGCCAGCCAGGCCTGGCAGCTGGACAGACGCTCCAGAGAAGGAGAGAGGCAACTCACAGGCTTGGCTTCTTGGGAAGATGTTCTTCACCAGAAGGTCTTCTGCTGTTATTCCTCCACAGCAAGGGTCTCCAAACTTGGCAACTTTTGAGACTTGTGGACCGCAACTCCCAGAATTCTCCTCTGGCTGGGGAATGCTGGGAGTTGGAGTCTCAAAGTTGCCAAGTTTGGAGTCTCCTGATCTACCTTGATGACTCAATCAGGGGTGTCCACAATGAGGGGACTCAAAAGGTGAAGATGGTGGCCACCATGATGTGATGCCGGCTCTGCCCCTGTTGATGGGCAACCTTGTTGACCCCTCCCTGTGGACTCCCCTGATCTCCCTCCTCTACTTCTTCCTTTGTGGTAGGAGCATTTGGCCACAGACTCCAGGGTGCCCCTGCAACTTGGCGTCCTCCAGCTGAGTTCCTAGGCGCCTGGGAGTCTCTGCACCTCTGGAAAGGGACAGGGTGGGGGAGGGGTGCCGAGTGTGGCATAGGTTGGTGCTCTGTGGTTCACTGCACAGTGGGAATCAGTAAGCTAATGTTTTCTTCGCATGTAAAAGAGAATTTTTGTAGGTTAGGGTGGAAATGTGGGGCTCTTGGTGTTCCCTGAGCTGGGTTGTTTTCTTCCAGATGTTTCATGACCCAAACTAGGGAACATCATCAGTGCTAGAAGAGAGAGGGGTTTGGGGGGAGGAGGAGGACTGTGGGGTCCTTGGTGCCCTCTGAGCTGGGATGTTTTCTTGCAGACCTCTCATGACCCAAACTAGGTAACATTTGTGGAGAGGAGGAGGAAGAGGATGATGAGGAGGAGGATGAGGATGACTATGAGATCCTTGGTGCTCTTTGAGCTTGGCTGTTTTCTTCCAGACGTTTCATGACCCAAACTAGGGAACATCATCAGGGCCCGATTCTCTGATGAACTTACCTAGTTGGATAAGGAAACGTCTGCAAGAGCACCAAGGACCCCTTATTGTTTTAGCTTGTGGATGCTCCAACTGTAAATTTTCTGCAGAGTTTGGAAAAAAATTGGAACCAACCATCACAGAATCCTAGGACTGGAAGGGAACTTGGAGGTCTTCTAGTCCAACCCCCCCCCCCTGCTCAAGGAAGGAAACCCTCTATGATTCCAGACAAATGGCGGTCCAGTCTCTTCTTAAAAACCTCCAGTGATGACCCACAACTTTTGGAGTCAAGTAGTCCTCTCTGTAAGGAAATTTCTCCTTAGTTCTAAGTTGCTTCTCTCCTTGGTTACTTTCCATCCGTTGCTTCTTGTCCGGCCTTCAGGGGCTTTGGAGAAGAGCTTGACTCCCTCTTCTTTGTGGCAGCCCCTCAAATACTGGCCGACCACAGAGAACGCTGCAATGGTCGTCAGTCAGTGCCATTGGAACTTCAAACAGTCAGTAAATGAACTGTTGTAAATGGAGGACTACTGTTATTTATTTCCTAATAAATCTATTTTTTTTAACTTCATATGCAAGAGCTTAGTCAAGGGCACCCGCTACTATCTTTGCTCCCTGGGGGGGGGTGGGGGTTGTGTGTGGATGGACTCAAGGCGACGGCTGCCACTACTCCAGCACAGCACGGGGGGCTCTGCGCAAGGGAGGGAAGCTTTCGGCTCACAGACCAGTCCGTGGGGTGCAACGAGAAAGCATTGCCTTTATTTGGGGGAGGGGAGGCGCCAGCTGTTTCCCAAGGAGCCCCGAGGCCTCAGGGCAAGTGGGGCCCAGCACCGCCATCCGTGTGTCCGTCCGCCTCCTGTCCTGGCGCAGGGCCGGTCCGGGTCTCAGGCGAAGATGGGCTCTGTGGAGGAAAGGCGAGGAGGGAGGTACTGGGGCAAGCGGGGTGGGCACCCCCGTTCGTAGGAGGAGGAGGAGGAGAGGGGATAAAATGGGGCTGACTTCCCTGAGTGGCCTCTCAGGCAGCTGCCCGTCAGGTTCCTGCCCTCCTCCTATGACGGAGGCCCCAGACCGGCTGCTCCCTGCGGGGATGGAGGCTTTCTCCGTTTCTGTGGTGGGATTTCCAGCTAGGGGCCCCCACTTGGGAGGGAGGGGTCAAAAGGGGCCCCACCTTGGGTGGGAGGGGTCAAGAGGGGCCCCACCTTGGGAGGGTGGGGTCAAGAGGGGCCCCAACTTGGGAGGGAGGGGTCAAGAGGGGCCCCACTTTGGGAGGGAGGAGTCAAGAGGGGCCCCACCTTGGGAGGGAGGAGAAGAGGGGGCCCCACCTTGGGAGGGAGGGGTCAAGAGGGGCCCCACCTTGGGAGGGAGGAGTCAAGAGGGGCCCTGGCTTGGGAGGGAGGAGTCAAGAGGGGCCCCGCCTTGGGAGGGAGGAGTCAAGAGGGGCCCCGCCTTGGGAGGGAGGGGTCAAGAGGTGCCCTGCCTTGGGAGGGAGGGGTCAAGAGTGGGCCAGGTTTGGACCCTTGCATTGCAGGAAGTATCACAGGCCTCCTGTCCCCCCGAATCCCTGAAGGCTTATCTGACTTCCCAAGGGGATGCAGTCAGTCTGGGGAGATTCTTGTCATGCAGCTAGTCCTCAGTTTACAAACACAATTGACCAGGAGTGGACTTTCTTGTTTTTTTCATTTCAAGACATTTTGCTTCTCATCCCAGAAGCTTCTTCAGGTTCTGAGTGAATAGTGAGGAATGGAAGGATTTATACTCCTTGCAGAGAGCTGGTCATTTGCCTTCTTTTGGAAAGTCCTTGAGGCCACTTAGAGGTTTACCTGGGTCCTCAGGGTCACCTGAGTGGTGCAAATGGGTGTGGAGCCTTCTTGGAACTGTTGAAATGTCTGTGTTGTAGACTGGAGAGAGGCGGTGACATATCCCCCCCACCCACCCCATTGATGGAGGGCTGTTCAGTTTTGACCTAGATGGCCTCTTGGACCCCTCTTTCAAACCAGCGGTCCTCTCGGTCCTCCAGGTGGCCCCATCGACCCTCCAAAAGGATGCAAAGGACCAGCTGTCTGCAAGGAGTATAAATCCTCCCATTCCCCACCCTCCAGTCAGAACCTGAGGAAGCTTCTGGGATGGGAAGCAAAACCTCTTCAAAGGAAAACAAGAAAGTCCAGCTGCCTCTTGAAAAAAAAGCACCTTTGGGACATCCAGGACCTGGATGGCTGAGAATCTCCACAGACATTCTTGCAACCCCAAATTATTCTCCCGACAGGTGCTGATTGGAAAAAGATAAACCAGGGCAGAGTTTAGGATCCGATTCGGGCATCCCTGGCCAGGGACTGGCCTCTGTGTCCTGGGGGGCTACCCCACCCCTCCTGAGCTGGGCAAAGGGTGGCGGGGTCTTTGGGTGTCCAGGTCTTGGGAGTGCTGGCCGGCGACCCCCCCCTCACCTGGCCTACCTGGCTGGCTCTTTATTTATTTTTATTTATTTTATTTTAATTCCATTTATATCCTGCCCTTATCTGAACACTCAGGGCGGCTTAAAAGCTTAGCCACAGGCTCTCTTGCACTCAGCTCTGCTCCTGAAGTTGTTGGTGTTGCCCGGGCAGCCGCCGTATAAGAAGAGCCGGCAGTGCCCATGGCTGGGGCTGTAGTAGTAGCGTGGCTGCAGCATCAGGCAGGGTCCTCGCTCGGGGGGCAGCTGGCATTGCGAGCGGCGCTCTGGACCGGGCAAGAGGCAGGCGGCACTGGGCTCTGGGTGGGCCCATCAGAGGGAAGGAGGCCGGGGGTGGTGGGTGCCGGACAGGGGGCTTACCTGGTGTCAGGCAGGCTAGGCCACAGCTATTGTAGCAGCATTTCTCCTCCGGGGGGCACTGCTGGTCGTCGGTGCAGGTGTGGTTGCAAGCCACCAGGGTCTGCAGGACGGGCATCTTGGGGGAGGTGCCCGGGTGCTCTGCTCAGGGAGGAGAGGCAGGTCAGCTGGGGGTCCTGCAGGGGTGGGGTCTATGACTGGCCTGCCCTTCCCGCTTTCGATGGAGATGGAAGCCACGTGGCTGCCTCTGCAGCAGGGCCTCTGAGCATGAGCAGAGGGCGTCCCCACGTGGCTAGTCCTGGCAGCCTGTTTGGCCAGGTGGGCCCTCTCCACCCCCCTGTGGGGGTTAGACTAGACCCTTTTCGCTTTAGGCCTCCGCCGTCGTGTGCAAAAAAAAAAGGTTCAATCAATCAATTTCAACCTCGCGGGGGAAAAAAAAATCTCACAAAGTTGGAATTGATTGAACTTTGTAGTCCCACCCAGTCTGCTTTTACCACCACAGCCACGCCCACCCAACCAATCGGCCACGCCCACCCAGCACCCAAAGTTGCATAACTGGGTTTTGGGTTGCAGTTTGGGCACTGGGTCTCTAAAAGGTTTGCCATCGCTGGAATAGAAGAACAGAGGACAAATTTCCTGCAAGTGAAAAAAATCAACCTCTGTTGAATAGAATAGAATAGAATAGAATAGAATAGAATAGAATAGAATAGAATAGAATAGAATAGAATAGAATAGAATAGAATAGAATAGAATAGAATAGAATAGAATTGTGAGATAATAGAATAGAATAGAATAGAATAGAATTATGAGATAATAGAATAGAATAGAATAGAATAGAATAGAATAGAATAGAATAGAATAGAATAGAATAGAATAGAAATATAGAATAGAATAGAATAGAATAGAATAGAATAGAATAGAATAGAATAGAATAGAAATAGCAGAGTTGGAAGGGACTTTGGAGGTCATCTAGTCCAGCCCCCTGCTCAGGCAAGAGACCCTACACCTTTCCAGACCGACGGTTGTCCAGCCTCTTCTCAAAACCCTCCGACTTCTGGAGGCGAGGAGTTCCATCGACTAATTGTTCTCCTGTCAGGAAATCCCTCCTTAGCTCCAGGCCTCTCCTGGAGGAATCCTACCTTCCACGGGCGGTAGGCAGGACTCGCGGCAGCCGTACTGGCAGCACTTCTTCCCGGGGAAGGCGAGGGCGCAGCTCGAATCCTGCCGGCAGCCGAGCGGGTGGCGGCCGGGGGGGCTTCGCCGGGGGCAGTAGCCGTGGATGGGGCCAAGTCTGGAAGGGAAGAAGGAGAAGGGGCGAGGCTGGGCGGCTCTCCCCCCCACACACACACACCCCGGCCCGCTTGAAGGTCCAGCGCGAATCTCGAACTCAAAGTCCAGGGTGGCTTTTCTTTCTGAAAAGGTGACTGGTTCGGGGGGGGGGGGGCTGGATGGAGGCGAAAACATAGGAAGAACGGTGAAGGGAAGGACCAGGGGAGACACGATAGCCGTCTTCCAATATCCGAGGGGCTGTCACAGAGAGGAGGCTGTGTGTGGGTGTGTATGTGTGTGTGTGTGTGTGTGTCAACCTATGTTGCCAAGTGCCTGAAGGCCACACAAGGAACAACGGATGGAAACTGATCAAGGAGAGATTCAACTTAGAAATAAGGAGAAATATTCTGACAGTGAGAACAATTTAACCAGTGGAACAACCTGCCACCAGAAGCTGTGGATGTTCCAACACTGGAGGTTTTCAAGAAGAGACTGGACTTTCATCTGTCAGAAATGGTGCAGGGTCTCCTGTGGGAGGTGGGGGTTGGGGTTGGACTAGATGACCTAGGCAACCTTGGCTCTTTTAGGACTCGTGGACTTCAACTCCCAGAATTCCTGAGCCGGCTATTTCCATATTGAATCCCTCTTTAATGACCTTCCACCCATTTCTTCTTGCCTTGCCCTCAGGTGCCTTGGAGAACAGAACAGAACAGAACAGAAGAAAACAGAGTTGGAAGGGACCCTGGAGATCGTCTAGTCTGTTCCTCCCCCCTCCCACTTAAGCAGGAGACCCATTCCATAAAAGTGGCTGTCCAGTCTTTTCTTAAAAGCCTCCAGGGATGGAGCACCTACAACGTCTGAAGGCCAGCCCTTCCACTGATTGATCGTTCTGACTGTCAGGAAATCCCTCCTTCTTTTCAATCTTTCTTTAATAAGAGATTATCTTTTGAGTACTTCAGGAATGCACTCCAAAGCACCAGAAGGCAGGACAAGAAACAAGGCTTGGAAACTGACCCAAGAAAGAAGCAACCTGGAATTAAGGAGAAACTTCCTAACAGTGAGAAGAATTTACCAGTGGAACAGTTTGCCACCAGAAATTGTGGGCGCTCCATCACTGGAGGTTTTTAAGAAGAGACTAGACAGTCACTTGTCTGAGATGGCAAAGGATCTCCTACTTGACCTGGGGGCTGGACTAGAAGACCTCCAAGGTCCCTTCCAGATTCTATTCTATTCTATTCTATTCTATTCTATTCTATTCTATTCTATTCTATTCTATTCTATTCTATTCTATTCTATTCTATTCTATTCTATTCTATTCTATAATTCTATTCTATTCTGTTCTGTTCTGTTCTGTTCTGTTCTGTTCTGTTCTGTTCTATTCTATTCTATTCTATTCTATTCTATTCTATTCTATTCTATTATTATTCTATTCTGTTATTGTTCTATTCTATTATTAACCTATCCTATCCTATCCTATCCTATCCTATCCTATCCTATCCTATCCTATCCTATCCTATCCTATCCTATCCTATCCTATCCCATTCCAAATTATTCTATTATTCTATTCTATTCTATTCTATTCTATTCTATTCTATTCTATTCTATTCTATTCTATTCTATTCTATTCTATTCTATTCTATTCTATTCTATTCTATTCTATTCTATTCTATTCTATTCTTATTCTATTCTGTTATTGTTCTATTCTATTATTAACCTATCCTATCCTATCCTATCCTATCCTATCCTATCCTATCCTATCCTATCCTATCCTATCCTATCCTATCCTATCCCATTCCAAATTATTCTATTCTATTCTATTCTATTCTATTCTATTCTATTCTATTCTATTCTATTCTATTCTATTCTATTCTATTCTATTCTATTCTATTATTATTCTATTCTGTTATTGTTCTATTCTATTATTAACCTATCCTATCCTATCCTATCCTATCCTATCCTATCCTATCCTATCCTATCCTATCCCATTCCAAATTATTCTATTCTATTCTATTCTATTCTATTCTATTCTATTCTATTCTATTCTATTCTATTCTATTCTATTCTATTCTATTATTATTCTATTCTGTTATTGTTCTATTCTATTATTAACCTATCCTACCCTATCCTATCCTATCCTATCCTATCCTACCCTATCCTATCCCATTCCAAATTATTCTATTATTCTATTCTATTCTATTCTATTCTATTCTATTCTATTCTATTCTATTCTATTCTATTCTATTCTATTCTATTCTATTCTATTCTATTCTATTCTATTCTATTCTATTCTATTCTGTTATTATTCTATTCTGTTATTGTTCTATTCTATTATTAACCTATCCTATCCTATCCTATCCTATCCTATCCTATCCTATCCTATCCTATCCTATCCTATCCTATCCTATCCTATCCTATCCTATCCTATCCTATCCTATCCTATCCCATTCCAAATTATTCTATTCTATTCTATTCTATTCTATTCTATTCTATTCTATTCTATTCTATTCTATTCTATTCTATTCTATTCTATTCTATTCTATTCTATTCTATTCTATTCTATTCTATTCTATTCTATTCTATTCTTCTCCTAGAGATTTTTTTCTTCAAAAGGCAACGGGACTTTGTTGTTGTTTGTTTGTTTTTGGATGAGAAGTGAAACATCTTCAAGGAACACAACGAAACCCAGTCCAGTTGCCTTTGGGGGTCTGCAAGAAAGCCACCAACCTCAGAGAGCAGCAAGGACGCTGTACCCTTACTCACCTACAGGAATCTTGATAGTCCCCATTGGCAGGGAGATGGGGAACAGAGCAGACCCCACGGAGAGGGAGAAGAGGAGGAGGAAGAGCTGGAGGCCAGAAGGTCCCATTTTGCTCCCAAGACCCAATTCTCTCTCTCCCTCAGCCACAAGTGGCTTCTTATATCCCAGACCTCGCTGGCTGAGAAGGTGATTTTTCCACACTCAAGCCCAGCCCAGCCCAGCCCGAACACCCAGCCCGAACAATAATGCTGGAGGGGGGAGGAGGGGAAAGAGGGAGAAGAAAGAGAAGAATCCTTCTGAGAAGAACCATGACGTGGCTTTGCTGAAAGCAGATCTCTTGTTTTCCAGTCAAGGTGGGGGGGGGGGGGGGGGAAGAAAGTGATGTAGGTTCTCCTGCTTGAGCAGGGGGCTGGACTAGACGACCTCCAAGGTCCCATCCAGCTCTATTCTGTTCTAAAGTCTTGCGGTTATGATTCCAGTCCCAGACAGATGCACCGGTCAGGAAGTGGATGACAAAGCCTCTAGTGGCATCGCAGGACATCCGACCCTGGTTGTGGAGGGCAGAGGCTTCTGTGAGTTGAGTTGAAGGCCTGAGAGTGGCAGGGTTGGTGGTTGCTGGACTCTGTGATGGAACAGAACAGAACAGAACAGAACAACAATAGAATAGAATAGAATAGAATAGAATAGAATAGAATAGAATAGAATAGAATAGAATAGAATAGAATAGAATAGAATAGAATAGAATAGAATAGAATAAGTGGAATGGAATGGAATGGAATGGAATAGAAATAACAGAGTTGGAAGGGACCTTGGAGGTCTTCTAGTCCAACCCCCTGCTCAGTCAGGAAACCCTACACCATTTCAGACAAACGGCTGTCCAGTCTCTTCCTGAAAACCTCCAGTGTTGGAGCACCCACAACTTCTGGAGGCAAGTAGTTCCACAGGTGAATTGTCCTCACTGTTTGTTAGGAAGTTTCTCTTTAGTTCTAGGTTGGACCTCTCCTTGCTGACCCAAAGGTGCTTTCTCCCCAAGGCAACTGGACTTCCTTGTTTTTCTTTGAAGATGTTTCGCTTCTCATCCAAGAAGCTTCCCCTGACTGGGCAATTCTGGGAATCGACGTCCACCCATCTTAACCTCGCTGAGGTTGAGAAACACTGCTTGACAAGTGTTCTCGTCAAACTTTGCTTTTCTTCTGTAATATTGTGTTGCGCCCAAGATGAAAGCACAAAACAGGAAAACACATATTTTTCAGAAAGGTGATGCCCCCCACCCCCCACATAGAAGGCTTTGATTGCCTTGACTTCTTTGCGGGAGGGGACATCCTGGCTGAAGGACAAAGAAGAAGGTCCCACCTCCAGCCTCTTGTATTTTGGATCCTAACTGATGTAATTTCTGCGACTTATATATCAATACTT
>NC_139516.1:1490369-1676289 GCF_947247035.1 Vipera ursinii
AACTAGTCAAGGAGAGAAGCAACCTGGAACTAAGGAGGAATTTCCTGACAGGTAGAACCATTAACCAGTGGAACATCCTGCCTCCAGAACTGGTGAATACTGGAGGTTTCTAAGAAGAGACTGGACAGACATTTGTCTGAAATGGTGCAAGGTTTCCTGCCTGAGCAGGGGGTTGGACTAGATGACCTCCAAGGTCCCTTCCAACTCTGTTATTCTGTTCTGTTCTGATGTGTCTGATGGCTCTTGCTTAATGGGGCCAGGCAATCTGCAGAGCTGTCAGGAAAAGAGTAAAGTTATAAGAGCTGCTTTGAGGTTGCCAAAATTTGCTATATTGGGGGTGGTGCCCCCGCTTACCTAATTGTCCCATCGAAGGGGGCATCTCCATCAAGAGGAAGAGGAGACCCAGAAGGAGGAGGAGACCGTGCGCAGCCTTCATGGTGCCGGTTCAGTGGGAACGCGCGGCAGGGCTGGAGCGATGGGTATTTCAGTCCTGTTTTCAGGAAGCGAGAAGGCCGGTTGATGAAGCAAGGGAAATGGAAAGCTGCCAAAACATCTTTCTCAACACATCAGAACTGTTATTTTTTCCCTGGATGGGACAAATAGGTGGGGCAGATAACCGAGATCTTTATCAATGGAAGCCCATCGTGTTTGCAACCGGGCTTCGTGCAGGGCAGAGCGGGCGAGCCTGGGGGCGCTGCTCCTTCCCGGATCCTGGGTTGCAAAATAGGATCCTGGGTGACAACACATGTTTGCATGTTGGAATTACAAAGTGTACCTTGACTGAAGCCATTGGATGTCACACTCACAGCTGGGGCTCAGCCAGTTCCCATCTCTGTCTTGCAACAGGAAGGTCAGGGGTGAAAGTCATTAGCAGGTGAGGAAAGAGGGAGGCATCCAGAAAGCCAGGATGCTCAGGATACACCGTGTTGTAGTAACAAGAAGTGAGAAGCACCCAGCCTCAGCTGGGAACCCAACTCTCCAGCAAGAGGGGTTGGTGGATCCTTGGTTAGGGCCTTATTTCCTTCTTTGATAATTTGTCTGAAATAAAATAGAATAGAACAGAACAGAAAATAGAATAGAATAGAATAGAATAGAATAGAATAGAATAGAATAGAATAGAATAGAATAGAATAGAATAGAATAGAATAGAATAGAATAGAACAGAACAGAACAGAATAGAAGAATAACAATGGAATGGAATACCTAAAGCAAGGCAAGGCACACTGCAGTTCACTTGTCCCTCTCTTGAGTTGAATTGTGTCTGCAGTGAGTTGTCCCACCAGGGGTTGGCTGGGGCAAATCAGCTGCGTCAAGTTGTCCCCTTCTGCCATGTTGGGTCTTTCTCTGAGGAGCTTCCACCCTCTGCTTCTTGTCCCACCCCCAGGTTCTTGGAGAAATGATAAATCAACCCCCTCTTCCCCATGACAGCCCTTCAAGGAATGGATGTCAGGTCTTCCCTTTGCTTTCTTTTCATTATTTGCACACACGGAATTTGCACCAGAGACAAAATCCTTGCATGTCCAATCACACTTGGCCGCTACAGAATATTCCTGTTCCTATTAGGCTAAACATATCTACTTCTTTTAATTGTTCATTGTACAACTGAGACTCCTTGGTCACTCAACAGCGAGACACTGGTGAATTGGGCACAGCAGCGCCTGCACATTCTGCGTCGCACGAGAAAAGCTCATCTTCCTTCACCTGTCCTGACCACTTTCTACAGAGGGATGATCGAGAGCATCCTGTCGTACGGCATCGCTGTCTGGTTTGGAAACATCCCTGCTTCAGACAGGAAGGCGGTGCAGAGAGTGGTGAGGACAGCAGAAAATATTGTTTGCATCCTCTTCACAACCTGTTTTCCTTGTTCCCTTCTAGGAGGAGGGGGGGGCTCCATGGTATCCAAAGCAGAACATCCAGATTCAGTGACAGTTTTGTTCCGTATAGCCTCGATCTTGTAAACTCTCAAGTTTCCTCTTTCCACTACGTTTTCAAGATGGACAGTGATTATTATTTATATGTATTTATATGCAAGGGTGTAGGCATATACATATGTTGTTTACAGCATGTTTATATGTGTGTTATGCATTTGTACACTTCTGAGAGCAGGCAACAGGATTTCATTTTTAATGTGTGCCAGTGTGCCCACAGTAAAATAATGACAATAAAGTTTATCTATCTATCATGATTGGTCTTCTCTGCACTCTTTCCAGAGCAGGGGTGTCAAACTGCCAGCCCGCAGGCCAGACGCTTCATCTGGAAGCCGCGCCCACCCCATTGCCTGGCAATGGCAAAAGAGCCCCAATACATCTCGCCACCTCATGTGATGTCATGAGTTTAACATGTTTGTTCTAGAGCCTCAGCCATCATTTTTTTATATTGTGGTGACCAGAATCGGATGCACGTCCACGTGTGGCCCCACCAGTGACATATATCTTGACTATGAGCCAGCAGTGTGCAGCAGCCACCAAACCAGCTAACACAATCCTGGGTTGTATAAAGGGATGTTGAGGCCTTGGAAAAAGTGCAAAGAAGAGCAACTAAGAAGATCCAGGGCCTGGAGACTAAAACACACGAAGAACGGCTGCGGGACTTGGGTCTGACTAGTCTAAAGAAAAAGAAGAAATAGGGGAGACATGATAGCAGAGTTCCAGTGTTTGCAGGGCTGTCAGAAAGAAGAGCAGGGGGTCAAATTATTCCCCAAAGCACCAGAGGGGAGGACAAGAAACAATGTTTGGAAACTGATCAAAGAGAGAAGCAACCTGGAATTAAGGAGAAACTTCCTGACAGTGAGGACAATTAACCAGTGGAACAGCTTGCCACCAGAAATTGTGGACGCTCCATCACTGGAGGTTTTCAAGAAGAGACCTGAGAGTCACTTGTCTGAGATGGTATAGGTCAGGGGTGTCAAACTCAATTTCACTGAGGGCCACATCAGCATTGCGGATGCCCTCAAGGGGGGCAGGTGGGTGTGGCCAGGGTGGGCGTGGCCTACTGGGTGGGCGTGGCTAGAGTGCGTATGGCCTACTGGGTGGGAGTGGCCAGCTCTACATCGTTCACTTCAAGGGTGCCTATGGGGGCCTGGGCAGGAGTGGGACAGATCTGAGGGTCTCTGGCAGGAGGAGGGTCTCTGAGTCAGGGCCAAGGCAGTGGGGGTCATTCCCTCACTGTTTCCAGGATGGCTTCGCGGGCCACATGAAACCACTTCGCGGGCCGGATCTGGCTCCCGGGCCTTGTGTTTGACATGTCTGGTATAGGTTCTCCTGCTTAAGCGTGGGGCTGGACTAGAACACCTCCAAGGTCCCTTCCAGATTCTATTCTATTCTATAAACGGGTACTACCACTTAACGGAGTAACAGAATAATAGAGTTGGAAGGGACCTTGGAGGTCTTCTAGTACAGCCCCCTGCTCAAGATCTTTTCTTCTTCACTCTGTCTTGGAAAGACGCTCTGGGCTCAGCCCCTCTTGCTCCCCCAGGGGGATGGGAATGTGGGGGGGGGACAGAAGAAGACCCAGAGACCGAGAGGGATGCCAGAATCCAAGGCTTTATTGCAGAGAAGGAGGAATTAAACCCAGGAGTGTTTTGGAGGGAGGGTCTCCAGGATGGCCCACGACGGAAGAAGGCTCTTTGGGTCAAGTTGGAACACTGGCCACAGTTCGGAGAGGCCGAAGGTCCCGTGCAGAAAGGCCCGGCCATCACGGAAAGGGTCCTGTGGAAAGAAGCAGAGTTGGGCATGAGGGACCCCTTGAAGCCTGAGGGGCCTTTGAGAAGCCCTCTTGAGAAACACCCTATAAATGGCAGGATCAGGGTCTTCCTTCCTGCAAGAGGGGAAAGGGGAAAGGAGACGGGGTCCTCTGCAGTCAAAGGGAGCCCCCTAATCTCCCTAAGCCAGAATCGGATCATTTCCTGGGGCTAAGAGAGAACTTTGCTCTCCATCCGTCCCTCTGAGCTGGGACTGGCCTCCACCGCCTGGTCTCTCCAATGGCTGGAGAAGACCTGGACGTTCTCCTTTCATGGCCGTCTTGTTTGGGGCTTGGCTCACCCAAGGACAGATCCAAGAAGGATGGAAGGCTCCAGGCGTGGCAAATAAAAGATACAGCTCCTTGCCATTGTGGAAAATAACTGGAAGGAGCAAGGAAGTTATTGTCATGTGTGATTACATGACAATACATTTGTTCTCATCAGTCAGCCATACCCTTCTGAGATCCGGACCTGGGGCGACTGCGTCTTAAGCAGTTGTTTTAACCCCTAGGCCACAGGGTCTCTCTCTCTCTTTGCAAGGGAGATATGTGTTAAATGTTTGTTAAGTATTTAGAATGTACTTGCTTAGGTCCCAAACACGGGACAAATCTTATTTCCTGTTTCAGCCTAGCCCAAATATTGAGTGCATGCTTTGCGTATATTGGGAAAAATGCAAGCCTCAAGTAAGGGGAGGTGGGGAGAACAGGAGTTACCAACGGAGCCTGGTGTGAGTCATCATCTAGGAATTGTTTTTCAGTACCTTGTGGTGCCTGCTACCACTACTTGGTTTGGCAAGTTTACGTTTACGTTTACGTTTTATTTAATTTGTATACCGCCCTTCTCCCTAGGGACTCAGGGCGGTTCACAGGGCATATAAATAACAATACAATATAATACCGTACAAAAGTTAAAACAAAAATTAAATCAATGCCCAATTAAAAAACAATCAAACAATTCTAAAAACAACAATTTAAAACCCAACTCCCCCATCAGGCCAGACCGGCTAATTCAAATAAATGGGTCTTCAGGCCACGACGGAAAGTTCGGAGGTCTGATGCCATCCGGAGCTCCACCGGCAGTTGGTTCCACAAAGCCGGGGCACCCACAGAGAAGGCTCTCCCCCTGGGGGCCGCCAGTCGGCATTCCCTGACCGGAGGCACCCTGAGGAGGCCCTCTCTGTGGGAACGCACAGGGCGGAGGGGAGTTGAAGCCGGCAGCAGGTGGTCCCCGAGGTAACCCGGACCCATGCCATGTAGGGACTTAAAGATCATAACCAAGACCTTGAACCTCACCCGGAAGACAACTGGCAACCAATGCAGCTCGCGGAGCAAAGGTGTAACATGGGAGTACCGGGAAACTCCCAAGACAACTCTCGCGGCCGCATTCTGTACCAGTTGGAGCTTCCGAGTGGACTTCAAGGGAAGCCCCATGTAGAGAGCATTACAGTAGTCAAGGCGAGAGGTCACGAGCGCATGAGTGACCGTGCACAGGGCATCCCGGTCCAGATAGGGCCGCAACTGGCGCACCAGGCGAACCTGGGCGAAAGCCCCCCTAGTCATGGCCACTACATGATCTTCCAAGGTAAGCCGTGAATCTAGGAGGACTCCCAAGTTGCGAGCCCTATCCACGGGGGGTAAGAGCTCACCCCCCATAGAAAGAGATGGAACATTTTGAATGTCCCGGGATGCCGGAATGCACAGCCACTCAGTCTTGTCAGGGTTGAGTTGAAGTCTGTTCCTCCCCATCCAGACCCGAACCGCCTCCAGGCAACGGGACATCACAGCGAGGGCATCACTGGGGTGGTTTGGGGTCGAAAAGAAAAGTTGGGTATCATCGGCATATTGATGATACCCAACTCCAAAACCACGAATGATCTCACCCAGCGGTTTCATATAGATGTTGAACAGGAGAGGCGAGAGAACCGACCCCTGAGGAACTCCACAAACGAGAGACCTAGGGGCCGATCTCTGCCCCCCTGCCAACACCGACTGCGAACGTCCCAGGAGATAGGAGGAGAACCACCGACGAACTGTGCCTCCCACTCCCAATCCCCTGAGACGCCGCAGCAAGATACCATGGTCGATGGTATCGAAAGCCGCCGAGAGGTCTAATAGGACTAGGACAGAGGAATATCCCCTGTCCCGAGCTCTCCAGAGATCATTCACCAGAGCGACCAATGCCGTCTCCGTGCTGTACCCGGGCCTGAAACCCGATTGGTAGGGGTCCAAATAATCCGCTTCATCCAGGACCAGAGGGAGCTGATGCGCCACCACACTCTCAACAACCTTCGCAAGAAAGCGAAGGTTGGAGACTGGACGAAAGTTGTTCAATACAGCTGGGTCCAAGGCAGGCTTCTTGAGGAGAGGTCTCACCACCGCCTCCTTCAAGACGGTGGGGAAATAACCCTCACTCAAAGAAGCAGATATAACTGCCTGGAGCCCGCCTCGTGTCCTCTCCCTAGCTGCATAGACCAGCCAGGAAGGGCACGGGTCCAACAAACATGTGGAGGAGCTCAGTCTCCCCATAATCCTGTCCACTTCATCAGGGGTCACAGAATCAAACTTTTCCCAGATAACATTGACAAGACCGCTCGTGTCCTGATCGCCAGACTCTGCCCAGTTGGAGTCCAAACCGGTCCGAATCCGAGCGATTTTATCCGACAGATGTTGACTAAATTCCTCGGCACGACCCTGCAAGGGATCCTCCCTCACCTCCTGATTAAGAAGCGAGCGAGTCACCCTAAACAGGGCGGCCGGGCGATTATCTGCGGACGCAATGAGGGTAGAGAAGTAGTTACACCTCGCCACCCTCATCGCTGCGAGATAAGACCTAATATAGGTTCTTAACCGCAACCGGTCGGGTTCGGATCGGCTCGACCTCCAACAGCTCTCTAGGCCCCGTTTCCGACGCTTCATCTCCCGGAGCTCCGCGGTAAACCATGGAGCTCGCTGGGATCTGCGCCGGGTCAGGGGCCGCAAGGGTACAACCCGGTCAAGTGCCTCAGTGGCTGCCCTTTCCCAGATTTCCACTAAGGCATCCACCGAGCTGTGAGCAATGGAGGCAGGTGGGGACCCCAGCGCCACTTGGAATATATCAGGATCCATTAAGCGTCTGGGGCGGTACCATCTGATTGGCTCCGTATCCCCACGGCGGGGGGTGGCAAAACGGAAGACCATCCGCAGGAGGTGATGATCGGTCCATGACAGGGGCATAATAAATGGAGAGCCCCCACCAAGATCATCCAACCACCGTCTAGATAAAAAAATCAGGTCAAGGGTGTGGCCTCCCTCATGAGTTGGTTCAGAAATTACTTGCGTCAGGTCCATGGCCGTCATGGAAGCCATGAACTCCCGAGCTAGCTCAGATGAGCCTCCCAGGGATGGTAGATTGAAGTCTCCCAAAACTATAAGTTTGGGAAACTCAACCACCAACCCTGAGAGGATATTGAGCAGCTCGGGCAGGGCTGCTGCTGTACGACTAGTTTAGTTTTTAGTTTAGTTTTATTAAATTTTTATACCGCCCTTCTCCCTAGGGACTCAGGGCGGTGAACAGGGCAAATGATAAAAGTACAAAACTACAAAAGTTAAAATAGAATTAAATTAATGCCCAAGATAAAACAGTAAAATATACAAATATTTAAAAACCCAAATTAACTCCCCATCAGGCCAGGCCAGCTTGTTCAAACAGGTGGGTCTTTAACCCGCGCCGGAAGGAGCGGAGATCCGGTGCCATCCGGAGCTCCACCGGCAGTTGATTCCATAAGGCCGGGGCGCCCACAGAGAAGGCCCTCTCCCTGGGGGCCACCAGCCGGCATTCTCTGACTGGAGGCACCCTGAGGAGGCCCTCTCTGTGGGAACGCACAGGGCGGAATGTAGGCGAAATGTACGCCAGCAGCAAGCCCAACTGCGCCCCAGAACCAAATCTCACAAAGAGAGACTCACACCCGACTATCTGAGAAACGGTGGTCTCCCGCGGACATAAGGTCTCCCTAATAGTAACCGCCACTCCCCCACCCCTACCTTGAGCTCGTGGCCGGTGCAGCACCCGGAAGCCTGGTGGGCAGAGGTCAACCAAAGGGACCCCACCCTCTGGGCCCAACCAGGTCTCCGTGATGCAGGCCAGGTCCGCATGCTCACCCTCAACTAAATCCCTAACGAGGGGAGCTTTGTTAACCACGGACCTGGCATTCAGATACACCAGCCGGAGCTCAGGAGGCTGCACATCCTCGCTCCCGGAACCTCGGGGAAGAAGCAGAGGGTCGGAGCGCCTCACCGCTTGCAAGTAGCGGAGATGGCCCTCCCGGTAGCGATACGGCCCCCTGTCTATCCGCCTGCTGCCATTCCCCGTCGTGGGAAGTGTGAAAGATGCAAGACATCTTTCCTTTAAGATTGATAAGTAGGTACATATTTGGTCTGAGTAAACAGGACAGTAGGGGAGGGATCTCATTAGTATAATGTAAGCAAACAGGGGCGGAGATAATGTATTGTGTTTAGGCACTTCTGATAGATTGTAACCTCCAAAGCCTAAGCCAATGGGGCCATGGGGGAGGGAATGGGGCGTCCGATAGGATGTATAATAATGTGTGATTTTGAAACTTTGAGTGTGGTTCAGTGTTTGGCTATGTTGCATCATTTGCCTTCCTGAATCCACCACCCTTTGCAAACCGTTGCTGTTTGGACTTTGTTGTGAAGTCTAATAAACATCTTTTCTGTTTGTAACTCAAACAGAGTGGATTTCAATTTGTGTCTATTTTTGTGTCCAACAACATCTACTAGGATAGGAATGAACAAACATGAAATAGGCTCCACCGTAGTGATTTAAAGCTTTAACTTTGAACTTTATGCTGTTTCACAATAAGAATGTGCTATCTGCAATATCCTGAGCTCTGTAGAAATATATACTGCTAAGTATGTAATTCTACATATATTTGGAACTTTGGTATTTTAACTGTAGGAAAAGAGGAAGAGAAAGTAGCAGACGGGAACTGTCAGTGCAAGATATGAGTGGGTGATCGGTAGAAGAAGGAAAATATAAAAATGTCGGTTAAAGTCTGGTTCGGGGCCATTGGTCCATAGCTGTTCTATTGGAATCTGCAAGTGCCAGTCGGTCCTCATTGCAATGGGTTATTGATGTAAGTAATGCCATGTTGTTCTGCCATGTTCCAAATTATTAGAAAGTAAACCTCTGAATCTTAAAGTAAGAGTTGTTCTTTGTGTTACTGTCTTTTCTATTGGGTTTTTCCCCACGACAAAGGATTCCAGAGGGATCCGCTTGGATCCAGTCCATGCCGGGATCTACGAAACTCCACAAAGTGGCCTCAGGCTCCGGGTTCTTACCTCGCACAGGGTCCATGCAGTCCTTCATGCAAGCATATTGGCAACACTTCTGATCCCCCGAACATTCATCATCACCGTCACACTTGTAGACACAAGGAGTGGTGACGTCTGGGGGTGCCCTGGGACACCGCCCAGGTTTCACTGGAAAGGAGCGCATTCAGAGCTATTTGTGGTTTTGTTCTATCTGGGCGTATGATGCTGAACTAAGCAAACAAAAAATATTAAAGGATCGATTCACGAATGTTTCTCGCTTGCCGTTGCGTAATCATTCTTTTAGGCAGCCCACGGCTGGGCAAGGAAGGCCCTGGAACAGGCAGGGAGAGACGCAGAGGCACATCAACACTCCTCTGCAAGTTGTCTCCCATTGCAAGAGCAGTAAGAATTGTTGTAGAAAGAAATAAAGAGATCAGAGCAGCCAAGCGACGCCTGTCCCAGCTCTCCCAAAGGACGGGGACCTTAATCGGCCCGCCCTGAAACGTTCCCTGGGGCATCTGCTCTATGCAAAAAACAGAATAATCTTCTCTTTTTCATACACTAATCTCAGTTTAAGTTCATGGAAAGTAATTTCATAATGCAGCACCGCAACATCCCTGTTTTTCTTCAGTTCTCTCAACTTGTTTAGAAGGGACGTCGGAACTACAAGAAACCTTGAAGAACCTCAAGGCTCTGAAGAAGTTCAGAAAGGGCCGTTCCGTCTCAGCCAGATATAAAACGTACACAGTGAATGCTGAGGGTGAAGATGCTACCAGCTGCTCAGTGAAGATGGCCGAACTCTAGCAGGTACCTGGCAAAGACCTGAGGGTGGACAACAGGAGACCCTCCCTCCAAAGATGGAGGAAAGCCAAGCGGATG
Source organism: Vipera ursinii (assembly GCF_947247035.1). Classification (NCBI taxonomy): domain Eukaryota; kingdom Metazoa; phylum Chordata; class Lepidosauria; order Squamata; family Viperidae; genus Vipera; species Vipera ursinii. Next base: position 1,500,297 of record NC_139516.1, read on the forward strand.
GGACAGAAAGATGCAGGCACATTACACTTCATACCAGAATAACGGAAGGGTCCTTGGAGGTCTTCTAGTCCAACCCCCTGCTCCAGCAGGAGACCCTAGACCATGTCCAGAATCTCCCCACCAAAAGTGCTCCTGAACCCTGTAGGAGAAGGGGTCGCCCGAAGCCTCCTGGGCTGAGTCAGAGGGCCTGGCAGACTCCCTGAAGGGAAGGGAGGAGGGAGGGGCAGGGGGTGGCGATGGTGGGGGTGGGGGTGGCTGGAGAAGGACCAGCCTGGGAAGACGGGGGCAACCTCAGGGTGATGACGGGATTGTGTCGTTGCCATAAACAAATGCGGGACCTCAAATCCCTGGATGGAGATGAGAAGAAAGATTGGCACCCGGCTGCACCTGGCTGGGCTCAATTGAGGGAGGGACTTTAGGGCACGGGGTGAGTGGGAACCCTCCTGTTAGGCCTTCCTTATTTATTAGCTTACATCTTGCCAGTCTGAGGCTCCTGAGGCCCCAAGAGGAAAACAAAATGGATGAATAAATCAGAGTTAAATAGGAGCCCCTTCCCTCCTGTAAGAGAAGAGCAGGCAGCACTGGGGGTGGGTGGAGATAAACGTGTTATTAACTTAGAGTCAACGTGTACCCACATGTGCTCTAAGTCCAACCCCTCCAGTTCCATTGGTCCTTATCTGGCACCTAGATAGTGTTGAACTTGAGTTGACCAGGTTCTTGAATCAATTTTCTTGAATCAATTTTCTTGAATCAATTTTCTTGAATCAATTTTCTATGTGCAACATAACCCATGGTCCAGATTCCTTCCACCTGGCACCTCCTTTGCCCTGCCCCACGCATTAATTCTCTCATTTAATTTGCTGGTTCTTGTCAGGAAATTCCTCCTTAATTCTCTCCTTGATTAGCTTCCATCCGTTGCTTCTTGCCATCTAAGGCAGGGGTCCTCAACCTTGGCAACTTTAAGACTTGTGAACTTCAACTCCCAGAATTCTTAAATTTGCCAAGGTTGAGGATCCCTGTTCTAAGGCTCCTGGAGGCAGGACAAGAAGCAACGGATGGAAAGTAACCAAGGAGGGAAGCAACCTGGAACTAAGGAGAAATTTCCTGACAGGTAGAACAATTAACCAGTGGAACAGCTTCCCTCCAGAAGCTGTGAATGCTCCAACACTGGAAGTTTTTAAGAAGAGACTCGATAGCCATTTGTCTGAAAATGGTATAGGGTTTTCTGCCTGAGCAGGGGGTTGGACTAGATGACCTCCAATGTCCCTTCCAACTCTGTTATTCTGTTCTGTTCTGATGTATCTGATGGCTCTTGCTTAATGGGGACGGGCAATCTGCAGAGCTGTCAGGAAAAGCAGATGAAGCCTCCGGGATCAGCAGGATGAGGCCCTTGGAAAGAGTAAAGTTATAAGAGCTGCTTTGAGGTTGCCAAAATTTGCTATATTGGGGGTGGTGCCCCCGCTTACCTAATTGTCCCATCGAAGGGGGCATCTCCGTCAAGAGGAAGAGGAGACCCAGAAGGAGGAGGAGACCGTGCGCAGCCTTCATGGTGCCGGTTCAGTGGGAATGTGCGGCGGGGCTGGAGCGATGGGTATTTAAGTCCTGTTTTCAGGAAGCGAGAAGGCCGGTTGATGAAGCAAGGGAAATGGAAAGCTGCCAAAACATATTTCTCAACACATCAGAACTGTTATTTTTTCCCTGGATGGGACAAATAGGTGGGGCAGATAACTGAGATCTTTATCAAAGGAAGCCCATCGTGTTTGCAACCGGGCTTCGTGCAGGGCAGAGCGGGCGAGCCTGGGGGCGCTGCTCCTTCCCGGATCCTGGGTTGCAAAATAGGATCCTGGGTGACCACACATGTTTGCATGTTGGAATTACAAAGTGTACCTTGACTGAAGCCATTGGATGTCACACTCACAGCTGGGGCTCAGCCAGTTCCCATCTCTGTCTTGCAACAGGAAGGCCAGGGGTGAAAGTCATTAGCAGGTGAGGAAAGAGGGAGGCATCCAGAAAGCCAGGATGCTCAGGATACACCGTGTTGTAGTAACAAGAAGTGAGAAGCACCCAGCCTCAGCTGGGAACCCAACTCTCCAGCAAGAGGGGTTGGTGGATCCTTGTGTTGAAGGAAATGTCTTCATCATCGTTCAGTCCAAGCCGGGAATAAGCAACACGGTGACTGCTTTAGGAAGAAGGTTGCCGTTTATTAAAGAGGAGAGCCAGACAGGAAGATGGCTGTGGAAGAAAAGAGAGAAAAGCACATGTAGGGAGTGGGTTTTATACCCCCTGAGGCTCCTGAGGTTGTTTCCTCTTCCTGTTTGAGGCTTTGTATTTCCTGTGTCATGTACTTTGACCTGAGTCTGGGGGTGCCCCTTTGGCATCTGTGGCTTGATCCTATTATGTCCTGTCTTAGAGTTTGGCTGGGGTATGTAGGTTTTAGGTGTCTTCTTAATCTTCTAGCTGGGGGCCTCCAACCTTCCTGAATGGATTATCACATCTGCATTTCTACAGAGCTGGTTTCTGCTTCAGGGAGGGAGACTTGGGGCTATTAAGAAAAAAAACTGGACATGCTTTTCTGCCTCTTCAAGATCCTCTGAGGAAATATATTTTTCTGCCCTTTTAACATTTCCTTCCCTGGGGGGCTGACTTCCCACACTTGGTTAGGGCCTTATTTTCTGTTTGATAATCTGTCTGGTATAGAATAGAACAGAATGGCTGGAAGGGACCTTGAAGGTCTTCTAGTCCAACCCCCCTCCCAAACAGGAGACTCTATCCCATCCCTGACAAACGGCTGTCTGGTCTCTTCTTAAAAACCTTCAGTGCTGAAACACCCACAGCTTCTGGAGGCAGGTTGTTCCACTGATTAATTGTTCTAACTGTCAGAACAGTTCCAGGTTGCTTCTCTCCTTGGTGAGTTTCCATCCGTTGCTTCCTGTCCTGCCTTCGGGCACTTTGGAGAATAGCTTGACTCCCTCTTCTTTGGGGCAGCCCCTGAGATACTGGAAGGCTGCTATCGTGTGTCCCCCTCGTCCTTCTCTTCATTAAACTACACATACCCAATTCCAGCAACCGTTCTTTATATGTTTTAACCTCCAGTCCCCTAATCATCTTTGTTGCTCTTCTCTGCACTCTTTCTAGAGCAGGGGTGTCAAACTCGCCATGTCACATGATGTGTCATGATGTATCATGACTTTTTCCCCATTGCCGGAGCTGGGGTGGGTGCGGTTTCTGTATGACGCATCCGGCCTGTGGGCCGGTGGTTTGACACCCCTGTTCTAGAGTCTCAACATCTTTTTTATATCGTGGTGGCCAAAACTGGATGCAGCGTTCCAAGTGTGGCCTTACCAAGGCCTTGTAAAGTGGTATTAACACTTCACCTGATCTTGATTCTATCCCTCTGTTAATGCAGCCTAGGATTGTGTTGGGGTTTTTAGAAGAATTAGAACAACATTGTTGGGAGGGACCCTGTAGGTCATCTAGCCCATCCCCCCACCCAAGCAGGAGGCCCTACACCATTTCCGACAGATGGCTGTCCAGTCTCTTCTTGAAAGCCTCCAGTGATGAAACTCCCACAACATCTGAAGGCAACTCCTGTTCCATCGCTTGATTGTTCTCACTGTCAGGAAATTCCTTCTCAATTCCAGGTTGCTTCTCCCTCTGACCAGCTTCCAACCATTGCTTCCTGCTTCTCCCAGTGTCAGCTGCTGGAAAGGATGCGTTCTGGTCTTCTTGCTCCCTTCTTAGCTTTTTTATTGCCTCGTTGGAAAGGGGTGGAAATGTGGATTGTGTGTCTGGTGTTGCCATTTTCTGTGACCTTGTAAAAGAGAAAGATATTCCATCTTCCATCGATCCCAGAAGCCATTGGCGAGGTGTTGTACTCTCCTCCATTGATCATGGTATAGATTTCCTGCTTTGAAATCTCCAGGTGGAACAGGAACAGATCCGAGCTTTTGAGTGAGAAGAGTGGCTGGAGTGAGGATGGTTGGGAATTCTGGCTCTGGTAGAACAAAAAGGTAAAGGTGCGACCCAGTTGTTAGACATATCTTTGGAGAATGCAGTGTCCATCACGTTGATGAATTCTCTGTCTTCAACGGACATAGCTATTCTGTTGTCATCATGTGTAGTATGCCTAAGTTGTCATCACAAGTGACAGAGGTAAAATCAGATACCTGGATGATATCAAGAGGTTTCTCCTTCACTTCATAGTGGTGAGGACATTGTCTGAAGTGAGATGCATGCCCATTGCTTAAAATGTTAGTTTTAAAGGAGTTGATCTCAGACGGTGTGCGCATCCTATTTAAACATACATCTCCCACTATTACCCATCCTAGGTCAAGTCTTTGTGCATATGGGGCATCGTCAGGTCCTTCGCACTGCTGGCGTATTCTATGAACTCTGAGAATGTCCCTTCCCAGCAAGACCAAGATGTCAGCGTTCATGTCCATTGGTGGAATCTCCGTAGCCAGGTGCCTTAAGTGGGGATGGTGATACGCAGCTTCTGGGGTGGGAATCTCTTCCCTGTTGTCTGGTATTTGATCACACTCAACAAATGATGGCAACGGTATGCCCTTAATCGCTTTGATATGAGAAATCATGAACCCATTAGCTCTTCTGCCAGAAGTCTCCACCCGACCAGAACAGGTGTTGAGCATGTATGGTGTTGCATGTCCTTCTATGCCAAAGATATCAAAGAATTTGGGTTTGACCAGGGATCTGTTGCTCTGCTCATCTATTATGGTGTACATCCTGACAGACCTTTCGGGCTGACCCTTTGGATATATCTTGACTAGACATATCTTGGCACAGCATTTGTGAGTGAAATCTTTCTCACACACTTCAGTGCATGAAGATGACACATTTGTAACTGGAGCATGACGTTGTTGCTCCCCGCCATGGTTTGAAGCAGGGTTGGATGCAGGTGGTTGCTGTGGATTGCCTGGAAGTGGACCAGGATGCATAGCTATAACGTGCTTGTCGCTATTGCATTCTGTGCACTTGACAGAGGCTTTACAAGTCCAATAAGTCCAATAAACAAACAATCTTTAGCAAGATGGCCATATGAAGCACAGCACCTGTAGCATATTCTAAGTTTTCGGAGAACCTCTTTCCGCTCTTGTATAGTCTTGGCGATATTTCCTGAGAGGGTGAGGTTTTTTGTGAATAGGACACTGACGATTAGGATGTTCATCTCCACCAACTGAACCACTCCGTAGAACAGGGGATGGTACAGGAGGAGAGATGTCCGTCTTTTTGGTAAACACAGCTCCACGTACGTTTCTGTGTTTAACGATGGTGTTATCATACCTTGCTGATGATGATGCAGCAGGCCCACTGGATTAAGGGTGGTTGAAACTGGAATAATTTCCTGTCCAGATGTGTCTGCCAGTGAACCTTGATGATGATGATGCAGCAGGCACACTGAATTGAGGGTGGTTGAAACTGGGATCGTTGTTCGTCCAGGCATGGTTGCTTATAAACCTGCAAAAATATGAGAATGGGGGAAAGGAAACATTATGGCATAGTTTGTAGTCTGAGCCTTGCCATTTCCAGTCCACCGGCAGGCCGTATGGCAGTTTGGACACCACTGGATTGACACCGTGGGAGGAATCCAGGTGGCTTAGACCAAGTAGACGTAGGTCTTTTTTTGCAATTCTATTTCCTTGAGAAGATCACTTAGTTTCTGAAGCTTGTAATTGTCATTGTTGCCTATCTTCGGAAAGTTTTGTAGTCTTTCGAATAAGGCATTCTCTAATGCTTCTGGGCTTCCGTAGGTACAGTAGTTCTCGATCCACATACTGGTGGAGTCTAGCTTGTAGGATTTTAAGCATAATTTTACTAGCATGTGAAATGAGTGAAATTGTGCGATAATTTGAACATTCTTTGGCACTGCATTTCTTTGGAATTGGAGTGTAAACTGATCTTTTCCAATCCTGTGGCCACTGCTGAGTTTTCCAAATTTGCTGGCAAATTGAGTGTAGCACTTTTACTGCATCGTCTTTAAGATTTTGAATAGCTCAGCTCACCTCCACTAGCTTTGTTGTTGCTCAGCTTTTCTAAGGCCCACTTCACTTCACATTCTAGGATGTCTGGCTCGAGGTCAGTGACCACCTCATCGTCATTATCAGGGACATTAAGCTCATTCTTGTATAGTTCTTCTGTGTAATTTTGCCACCTCTTCTTAATCTCTTCTGCCTCTGTTAGGTCCCTGCCATTTTGGTCCTTTATCATGCCCATTTTTGCATGAAACGTTCCCTTCATCTCTCCAATTTTCTTGAAGAGATCTCTAGTCCTCCCTATTCTATTGTTTTCTTCTATTTCTTTGCACTGTTCATTTAAGAAGGCATTCTTATCTCTTCTAGCTATTCTCTGGAATTCTGCATTCAATTGGGCGTATCTTTCTTTTTCTCCCTTGCCTTTCGCTTCCCTCCTTTCCTCAGCTATTTGCAAAGCTTCCTCAGACAGCCATTTTGCTTTCTTGCATTTCTTTTTCTTTGGGATGGTTTTGGTTGCTACCTGTTGTACAATGTTGCGAACCTCTGTCCATAGTTCTTCAGGCACTCTGTCTATCAGGTCTAATTCCTTAAATCTATTTGTCACCTCTACTGTATATTCAACAGGGATATGATTTAATTCATACCTGAGTGGCCTAGTGCTTTTCCCTACTTTCTTCAGTTTAAGCCTAAACTTTGCAAGGAGAAGCTCATGGTCTGAGCCACAGTCAGCTCCTGGTCTTGTTTTTACTGACTGTATAGAGCTTCTCCATCTTTGGCTGCAGAACATATAGTCAATCTGATTTCTGTGTTGACCGTCTGGTGATGTCCATGTGTAGAGCCGTCTCTTGGGTTGTTGGAAAAGAGTGTTTGCTATGACCATCGTATTCTCTTGACAAAATTCTATCAGCCTGTGCCCTGCTTCATTTTGTACTCCAAGGTCAAACTTGCCTGTTATTCCAGTTATCTTTTGGCTTCCTACTTTAGCATTCCAATCCCCCATGATGATAAGGACATCATTTTGGGGTGTTAGTTCTATAAGGTGCTGTAGGGCTTCGTAGAACCGGTCAATTTCATCCTCTTCAGCACTGGTGGTTGGGGCATAGACTTGGACTACTGTGATATTGAATGGTTTGCCTTGGATTCGAACTGAGATCATTCCATCATTTTGGGGATTGTATCCCAGTATTGCTTTTCCTATTTTTTTATTGACTATGAGGGCTACTCCATTTCTTCTGAGGGATTCTTGCCCACAGTAGTATACCTGATGGTCATCTGAATTAAATTCACCGATTCCTGTCCATTTTAGTTCGCTGATACCTAAGATGTCGATGTTCAGTCTTGTCATCTCTTTTTTGACCACGTCCAGCTTGCCTTGATTCATGGATCTTACATTCCAGGTTCCTATGGAGAAAAAATCTTTACAGCATCGGACTTTCCTTTCACCACCAGACACATCCACAGCTGAGCGTCCTTTCGGCTTTGGCCCAGTCGCTTCATTCTTTCTGGCGCTACTAGTACTAGCCCTCTGCTCTTCTCCAGTAGCATATTGGACGCCTTCTGACCTGAGGGGCTCATCTTCCAGCGTCATATCGTTTTGCCTTTTGGTACTGTCCATAGGGTTTTCATGGGAAAGATACTGGAGTGGGTTGCCATTTCCTTCTCCAGTGGATCACGTTTTGTCAGAACTCTCTGCTATGACCTGTCCATCTTGGGTGGACCTGCACAGCATAGCTCATAGCTTCATTGAATTACGCAAGCCCCTTCGCCACGACAAGGCAGTAATCCGTGAAGGGGTAATATCAGTGCTAGAAAGGAATGGGATGGGGGGTGGAAGGAGGAGGAGGAAGAGAGAAGGAGAAGAGGAGGAGGACTGTGGGGTCCTTGGGGCTCTCTGATCTTGGTGGCTTTCGTGTAGACATTTCCTCACCCATCTAGGAATACCTTCAGTGCTAGAAGGGAATGGGGACTTCCAATGAGGATGGCCAGCTGAACACAAGCTCAGAGAGGGATGCCTGAAGGGTCTTTCCCTGGCCTGTAGCTCTTCGACTACTGGCTGGCATTCCTTGGGTTTTTATGACCCACCCGGATCACGGAGAATCTAAGAATTCCCCTTCAAAAGCCTCCAATGCAGCTGTGCTCTGCAAGCAACCTCAGGAACGGAGCTTCAAAGCTGCTGTGTGCCAAAGGCTGGGGGTGGGGCTGGGGGGAGGGCTGCAATCTTTGAAGAAGCCACCGTTTTGAATTTTATCTTTCCAACAGGCAGTAGGTTGTGCCTTTCATTTCTTAGTCACCTTTAAGGACTATTAATCTTTACTACGTTAAGTTAAAAGAGGCTCCATTTAGAATAGAATAGAATAGAATAGAATAGAATAGAATAGAATAGAATAGAATAGAATGGAATGGAATGGAATGGAATGGAATGGAATGGAATGGAATGGAATAGAATAGAATAGAATAGAATAGAATAGAATAGAATAGAATAGAATAGAATAGAATAGAATAAGAATGGAATAGAATAGAATAGAATAGAATAGAATAGAATAGAATAGAATAGAATAGAATGGAATGGAATGGAATGGAATGGAATGGAATAGAATAGAATAGAATAGAATAGAATAGAATAGAATAGAATAAGAATGGAATAGAATAGAATAGAATAGAATAGAATAGAATAGAATAGAATAGAATAGAATAGAATAGAATAGAATAGAATGGAATGGAATGGAATGGAATGGAATGGAATGGAATGGAATGGAATGGAATGGAATAGAATAGAATAGAATAGAATAGAATAGAATAAGAATGGAATAGAATAGAATAGAATAGAATAGAATAGAATAGAATAGAATAGAATAGAATAGAATGGAATGGAATGGAATGGAATGGAATGGAATAGAATAGAATAGAATAGAATAAGAATGAAATAGAATAGAATAGAATAGAATAGAATAGAATAGAATAGAACAGAACAGAACAGAATAGAGTAGAATAGAAATACAATATAGAATAGAATAGAATAAACAGAGAATAGAATAGAATAGAACAGAATAGAATTAAAGACTAGACTAGACTAGACTAGACTAAGACTAAGACTAGAATAGAACAGAACAGAACAGAACAGAACAGAATAGCATAGAATAGAATTAAAGACTAGACTAGACTAGACTAGACTAAGACTGGAATAGAATAGAACAGAACAGAACAGAACAGAATAGCATAGAATAGAATTAAAGACTAGACTAGACTAGACTAAGACTGGAACAGAACAGAACAGAACAGAACAGAATAGAGCTGGAAGGGACCTTGGAGGTCTTCAAGTCCAGCCTTTTTGAAGATCTCCACCATTTTGGAGATTTCTTTAGTGTTAAATAACAAGAAAGAAGAAAGTTGCTAAGACAAGCCAAAATAAAGAAGTGTGGATCAAAAGAAAAAGCTGACAGAGACTGAACGCTCCGGTTGTGGTTTATTAGTGCAGGAACTTGTATTTGGTCTGCTTTGCTGTGGGTGGCTAAAACTTTCTGATTTTTATCATTTCTGAACTGTTAGCGATTCCTAAGCGACTTTTTTTTTTAAAAAAGCTATTCTTTGACCAAAGAGGGAGTCAAGATGCAGAAGCAATTATTAGAGATATATTTGAAAGCTCTTTAAATAGAATCCACCAGTTTGTTCACCAGCTCTGCTCCAAGGATGATAAAAAAAACTTCTCAAACTATTTTGGAGGTGCAAACATGTGTAGAAAGTTGCCAAACTACTGGGACAACTTTATAAGTAGATGAAAATGCAGAGGGGTTAACTGCCATTTTGGAATATAAACTGGACACTAACTTTTATTATGATGGTTAACATTATCAGTGCTAGAATGGAGTAAATTAGAGGAGGAGGAGGAGGATGGTGACTGTGGGGTCCTTAGTGCTCCCTCAGCTTGTTGGTTTCCTTGCAGATGTTTCATGACCCAAGTAGCTAACACCATCAGTGCTAGAAGGGAGGGGGCTTTGTGGAGAGGAGGAGGAGGAGGAGGAAGAAGAAGAAGAGGAAGAAGAAGAGGAGGAGGAGGACTGGGGGGACCTTGGTGCTCTCTGAAGTTGGTTGTTTCCTTGCAGATGTTTCATGACCCAAGTAGGTAACACCATCAGTGCTAGAAGGGGGTGGCGGAGGAAGAGAAAGAGTGGAAGGGGGCAGGGGGAGAGAGAAGAAGATAGCTACTCCTGTGACAGTGATGCCTACTGGTGTCAGGGCAGCTTCCTCGCTGCCACCTGTGGCTTTTTCGGCAGCTGCCATACATAACCGGCTGATTCTCGTTGGAAACCCACATTATGGAAGAGACTGAGATGGAAGCAAGGACCCAAAGCTTTATTGAAGAATGGAAGGAATGAGCCTTTTCGGGGTGGTCTCCAGGGTGGCCAAAGACAGTAGAAAGGACTCTAGGTCTGGTTGGCGCAAGGGGCCCAATTCAGCCGGGTCTCCTCCTCACTGATGCTCTAGAAACAAACATTCAGTTGTGAGATTTCTGTCCACAGCTGCCTCCAATGCTTCCCCCTGCCTAATCTTACAACTACAGAGACCCAACGCTGAAATCAGGGGGGATGTTGGAGGAAAGCTAGGGGGCAGCCTCCCCCTCGGAGTTATGGGGTTCCATCACTGAAGGTTTTCATGCAAAGGTGGGAGAGAATCTACCCAGGATCCTCTGAGGGTTTCTGCACCGGAAGGAGGGTGGACTAGCGATGACCTCCAGCATTCCCCCACCACCATCCTCTCCTTCTAGGAGACCTGAAGGCCACTGCTTGGAGCTTTCCAACTTAATGAGGGAGCATTTAGCCAGAAATGTGAGCTCGTCTTTGGCACTCCTGGCGCAGCTATGGTGGGCCTTCCTGTCACCTGAGCATGGACCGGTTCTGGTCTGCCCAGAGGATAAGCTGGACCAAAGTGGGCAAGGAGTTCTGGCCCAGCCTCTCCTCCTCCTGGAAGTCCTCCTTGCCTGGGACCTTCTGGCTTCCCAACCAGGCTGGCAGGAGGACCATCTTCTCCAACACAACAACCCAGCAGCAGCTGAACTGGGGGGGCGGGGAGAGAAACATTCTCCCAATGGTGGTCGAGGAGGAGAAGAGGTCAAGGGACAGTGGGAGGGGGACATGGAGGGTCAGCCTGAGGGTGGATATCTGTCAGGAAGAAGGGCCCCACCACACCAAAGCTGATGTGCACGCTTGGTGCTAAAAGGTCACCCCACCTTTTTTTTACTTTAATTATACCTTTGATGTAAACACAGAAAGCCTCTATGTTTGTGTGTGTGTGTGTGTGTGTGTGTGTGTGCGCGTGTGTGTGTGTGTGTGTCTTCTAAACCAATGTCAACCTACAGGTCTTACCTTAGGCAGGAGTCATGCAAATAATCGAGCATCTGTACTTGCAACACTTCTGATTCTTAGGGCATTAGCCTTGGTGGAGCAGTGGGCTAATGCCTCCTTAAGTAACACCAGCTGCCTGCAATTAGTGCAGGTTCGAGTCCCACCAGGCTCAAGGTTGACTCAGCCTTCCATCCTTCCCAGGTAGGTAAAATGAGGACCCAGATTGTTGGGGGCAATAAGCTGACTTTGTAATAATGCCGCTTGGGGGCCCCCCAAAAGCCCTAATAAGCAGGCATATACATAGAATGAAGGCTACTGCTAAGCTTGTAAGCCGCCCTGAGTCTTCGGAGAAGGGCGGGATATAAATGGAATTAAATAAATAAAATTAAATAAAAAATTTCCAATCATTTGCACACTTTGCGATACAAGGAGTGACGACTTTCGGAGGGGTCTTGGGACACACCCCAGGCTTTTCTGCAAAATAGGAGGTCCCGAGGCTGGGTGTCAGGCTCAACGGGTACACCAGACGGGAAACACAACCAGATAAGCTACTTCTGTTTTATTGTGAAACTGCATTAACAGAAGAACCTTGCGGGTCTGAAAGGACGACTCTCCCGGTGTCTCTTTTGCAGCCTAAGGAACCAGAGAAGGTCTCTCCCGAGCCTCCTTATCCGCCCATTAGGCAGCTTCTGGCTGTGCCATTTCTTATCTGAGCGTTAGTAGCAGGACTTCACCTGGTCTCCCAAAGTCTTTCGCACACGCCGTGACTCTGAGAGAGATTCCTCTCAAACTGGAATCCCAGAACAAACAAGATCCCAAGACCTTTCAGGAGCCGAAGGCCCTCCAAGCAACCAGTTGGAGCAGGATCCTATCTCTGAGACCTTCCCGTCACAGCCCAGCCATTCCCTTCTGGGGTCAAGCGCTCAGGGCCCTGAGCTGGACTTCATACCTGGGCTCCTCTCTCTTGACTTGAGAACGGGAAAATACTCTCCTGTTTCTAGAAAATAGTTGGTTCTCCTTGTGGGGTTTATTCCTCCTCCATCCAGAAAGGATTCCAGGGAATAAAATAGAATAGAATAGAATAGAATAGGATAGGATAGAATAGAATAGAATAGAATAGAATAGAATAGAATAGAATAGAATAGAATAGAATAGAATAGAATAGAATAGAATAGAATAGAATAGGATATATAGGATAGAATTACAGAATAAAAATAAAAGAATAGAATAGAATTACAGAATAGAATAGAATTATAGAATAGAATAGAATATGAGAATAGATTAGAATATATAGAATAGAATAGAATAGAATAGAATAGAATAGAATTACAGAATAGAATAGAATAGAATAGAATAGAATAGAATAGAATAGAGTAGAGTAGAGTAGAGTAGAGTAGAGTAGAGTAGAGTAGAGTAGAGTAGAGTAGAGTAGAATAGAATAAGAAATAGAAATAGAAATAGAAATAGAAATAGAACGGAACAGAACAGAACAGAACAGAACAGAACAGAACAGAACAGAATAGAATAGAATAGAATAGAATAGAATAGAATAGAATAGAATAGAATAGAATAGAATAGAATAGAATAGAATAGAGCTGGAAGGGACCTTGGAGGTCTTCTAGTCCAGCCCCCTGCTCAAGCAGGAGAACCAAGACGATTTCAGACAGATGAATGTCCAGCCTCTTCTTAAAAATCTCCAGTGATGGAGCGCCCACGATTTCTGGAGGTAAGGAGTTCCACTGGTTAATTGTTCTAGCTGTCAGGAAGTTTCTCCTTAATTCCAGGTTGCTTCTCTCCTTGGTCAGTTTCCAACCATCCATTCTCGTCCTTCCCTCTGGTGCTTTGGAGAAGAGCTTGACCCCCTCCTCTTTGTGGCAGCCCCTGAGATATTGGAACGCTACTTTCTCGGCTGGCTTTGCACAGTCCTGCAGCCCCCTCCCCCAAAACAGAGGGGGAAAAGATAGAACTCCCCCCTCTGAATATCGAGAGAAGTCCTCTTTCCTTGGGTCTCCCGGAAGTTACACTGAATTCTTAAGCTAAATTCAGCATCGCTACACGGAGTGAGGTTGAAGTTCTTAGCTGGGCCACTCAGACATGGGCTAATTCAGAGCTGGGCCCTTGGTGGTCCTGGGACTGCATAAAGCAGAGGGGACAAGTCGTAACCCCCCCCCCCAAATAAGCAGAGAGGAACAACCAAGCAGAAAACAATATCCTAATCAAGGAATTACCAAGGAGAAAACACAGCCCATCAATACTGTTGTGATTCAGGGTCAGCCAGTTGGGTCGGATGACTCAGAGGAGGAGGAGGAGGGTGTTGAAGACCTTGCTGAGGGGGTTGAAGATCTTGCTGATGAGAGCCCTCAGCCAGGCCCTTCCCACTTGGTCACCACGGAGACCCAGCTGTGTGAGCCTGACAGCGTGGATGAAGATGACCCACAGCTGGCCCTGTTCAAGGACGCCCAACGCAGGAGGCAGTCAATTAGGAGTAAACAGAGGAAGGCAATGGGGCTTCTCGGAAGGAGGCAGAGAGAAGCCACGCCCTGAACTCTATATAAGGGGAATGTGTGGGGAGGGCTGGTTTGCTGAAGGCAACCGCTTGGATGGTTCGTGTTTCTTAAAGCTCCTGTTTCTTGGTTCGTGTCTTGTTTGTTTTTGTAGCTATAAATTTGGCAGGCGTAATTCCAGCCTCTTGCTGTTTGTAAAGGGGTTGTCCCTGCCTTTTCTGCAGGGCCGGTAGCAGGCTGGTACAGAACAAATACTGGCAGTAAAGCCATCGCCATAGCACTTAAGACTCATACACTGCTCCATAGTGCTTTACATCCCTCTCTGGGCAGTTTGCAATATTTTGCATCTTGCCCCCAACAATCTGGGTCCAACCTTGGAAGGATGGAAGGCTGAGTCAACCTTGAGCCGGGCAGATTCGAACTCCTGGCTGCAATACTGCATTCTAACCATTGCGCCACTACGGCTCTTTTAGATATAAATAACGAGCAGATCTTATTCCCGCCTAGCCTTGAAGATGTTACCTGTTTGGGTCATGAAACGTTTACAAGACAGCAGAGGGGTGGACTAGAAGACCTTCAAGGTCTCTTCCAACTCTAATTCTCTGATTCTGTGAAACCACCCAGCTTAGAAAGCACCAAGGACCCCGCAGTTTGATCCCGAACCACAGATATTCTCTTGCGTTGGAAGAGCTCCTTCCCCACTTACCAACACAGGTGTAGCGACATTCATCCAGGGTCCTAAAATTGTTGTCATTCCCATTGCATCCACCATAAATAAACTGCTGACATTGGTTTGAAGCCGGGTTGTAGTAGAACCGAGGCATTATGGCTCTACATGGTCCGGTTTCAGCAGGAAGAGAGCAAAACTCTGTGACAAATTGAAGGAGGGACGTTATTCGATTGACTAGCCCAGAGGTAGGCAACCTTGGCTCTTTTATGACTTGTGGACTTCAACTCCCAGAATTCCTGAGCCAGCATGGGGGAACTATGGCTCCTTCATGGCTCGTGGACTTCAACTCCCAGAATTCCTGAGCCAGCATGGGGGAACTATGGCCCCCTCATGGCTTGTGGACTTCAACTCCCAGAATTCCTGAGCCAGCATGGGGGAACTATGGCCCCTTCATGGCTTGTGGACTTCAACTCCCAGAATTCCTGAGCCAGCATGGGGGAACTATGGCCCCTTCATGGTTTGTGGACTTCAACTCCCAGAATTCCTGAGCCAGCATGGGGAAACTATGGCCCCTTCATGGCTCGTGGACTTCAACTCCCAGAATTCCAGAGCCAGCATGGGGGAACAATTATCCCTTCATGACTTGTGGACTTCAACTCCCAGAATTCCTCAGCCAGCATGGGGGAACTATGGCTCCTTCATGGCTTGTGGACTTCAACTCCCAGAATTCCTGAGCCAGCATGGGGGAACTATGGCCTCCTTCATGACTCATGGACTTCAACTCCCAGAATTCCAGAGCCAGCGTGGCTCAGCATGGCTGGCTTAGGAATTGTAGGAGTTGAATTCCACGAGTGATAAAAGAGCCACGGTTGCCTGCCTCTGGGCTAGCCCAAAAGTCTTTAACTCACTTCTCCAACCTGGTGCCCTCTTAGCATGCTCAGTCTGCAAACAGTCCAGAAGTATCTAAGATGTATTAATCTGGGGAGGGGTGGTTCGGACTGGATGGCTGAATGACGGTTTCTGTTGGGGTCTTTGGTGCTTTCTGAGCCTGGTTGTTTGGTAGTTTTTTGAAGACATTTCATCACGGAAGCTAGGGAACATCCTCATGATAATTGATGATGTCACCTGGTTTGGATCCTGAAAAGTCTACAAGAAAAGGAGCAAGCTCAGAGAGAATCAAGGATCCTGAGCTACGAATATTATCCTGTATTAATCTGCATTGAGTAAGGATAGGTCAGCCTTCTCCTAAAATTGCATTTCTCCTTCTTACCTCACCTCCCATTTCTGTCTCCTGCTGACACCCAACCACCATCTCAAGAAGCTTCCCCAAAGGGGCACCACCAAGCCAGAGGTTCTAGATTGGGGTTCTTGGTTTTCTCTCCGTGGGGGAGAACTCTGCCCTCTGATCACGTCAGCCCCTCCCAGCAAAGGGTTTCAAGATCATTCTGGAAACTCACCTGGATGGTCCTGGCTGGAGACGGGGGTCAGCTCTGCCCAGAGGGTGAAGAGTCCCAGCAGTAGAAGAAGACTTCCAGAAGACATGATGAAGCCGTCTGCCCCACACCTGGGCTGCTCGTTCTATTTATTCTCCCCACTGGGAATTTCACCCCTGCAGATCCAGGAAGTAGGATGTCCTAAAGCAATGAAAATAGACATTCCTTTCTCTTTCACAAGATGGTTGAACAGACCCTCATCAAGGAGAGGCCGAGGTCAATTGTACAATCATATATTTGTTTAAAAGTTTAAGTCACTTGACTCCAAACAGCTCTGGGCAACTTGACATAAGAGATTTGTAGCTCAGGGTTGAAAGGGGGTGTGTCTTGGGGCTCTCTGAGCTTGGGGGTTCTCTTGTAGACATTCCATGACCCAGTTAGGTAGCACCATCAGAGATAGAAGGGAGGGGGATTAGTGGAGGAGGAGGAGGAGGAGGAGGAGGAGGAAGACTGTAGGGTCCTTGGTCCTCTCTGAGCTTGAATGTTTTTTGTAGATATTTTATGATCCAACTAGGGAACATCATCAGAGCTGGAAAGGAGTGAATTAGGAGGAGGAGGAGGAGGAGGAGGAGGAGGAGGAGGAGGAGGAGGAGGAGGAGGAGGAGGAGGAAGACTGTGGGGTCTTTGGTGTCCTCTGAGCTTGGTAGTTTTCTTACAGATTTCATGATCCAACTAGGTAACATCATTAGTACTAGAAGGGAGTAGGGTTTGTGGAGTGAAGAATGGAGGGGGAGGGGGAGAAGGAGGACAATGATTTTGGGGTCTTTGGTGCTCTCTGGGCTTGATGGTTTTCCTGCGGATATTTCATGACCCAGAGTGGGTCAGTGCTGGGGTTTGCTCTCAGCTTATATTCTACTGGCTTGCCCTGTCAGTCTTGGTGGGGGGTCTTCCTTGACATATGTACAGAAATTTGACATATACCAAAACTGTATAAGCTGACTTTGTAATAATGCCGCTTGGGGGGTGTGTGTGAAAGCCCTAATAAGCAGGCATATACATAGAATGAAGGCTACTGCTAAGCTTGTAAGCCGCCCTGAGTCTTCGGAGAAGGGCGGGATATAAATGGAATTAAAATAAAAATAAATAAAATAAAAATTAAGCTGACTTTGTAATAATGCCGCTTGGGGGGTGTGTGTGAAAGCCCTAATAAGCAGGCATATACATAGAATGAAGGCTACTGCTAAGCTTGTAAGCCGCCCTGAGTCTTCGGAGAAGGGCGGGATATAAATGGGATAAAAATAATAACAATAAAAAATTGGGCCTGGGCCATATTTATTTAGGAAGTTTGATGCCCATCTCATATCCAAGGGTTTTGGGCAGCTGACAGCATATAGGCCATCATAGGTGATAGGTGGCACACAGAAGCCAAGGGTAGTCAGTGCAACGTGAAGTAGGGGTGTTTTGTGGATGTGGTATGGTTTCAACATCACTGCTTGAGCTACCGTATGCTAACCATCTGCAGATTCGGAATGATCTTCAAGTGCAGCTCCATGAAGAGTACCTTGCAGTAGTCCATCCATGAGAGAATAGAATAGAATAGAATAGAATAGAATAGAATAGAATAGAATAGAATAGAATAGAATAGAATAGAATAGAATAGAATATGAGCTGGAAGGGACCTTGGAGGTCTTCTAGTCCAGCCCCTTGCTCAAATTATTCTCCAAAGCACCAGAGTGCAGGAGAGGAAACAATGGATGGACTTGGCTTGAATGATTGTTACAAATGCACCCCATCCTCCAGGATGCAATGGCGTGCAAGATGAATCCTCCTGCTCACAGCTGTCACCTACTCTTCAAGCAAGAGCTGCATCTCCAGGAGGACCCCCAGACGATGGGCCAGCCCCAAAGGAGGCATTAAACTCTTTTCAGGCACCAATATGGAAAAGCCACAGCACCAGGGACTAGAACAGCCGGAGCCACTCAGTCTTCCTGGGGTTAAGTTTGAGCTGGTTCCACCCAACAAAACCCTCCAGGCATTTGGGCCAAGAGCAGTAACCCACATTGCTTGGCTGGCCAAGGGTCATGATGTTAGCCGAGTATCCCTCAGCATGTTGATGATACCTGATCCTCAGCTAATGGATGACCTGACAAAACCCTCCAGGCATTTGGGCCAAGAGCAGTAACCCACATTGCTTGGCTGGCCAAGGGTCATGATGTTAGCCGAGTATCCCTCAGCATGTTGATGATACCTGATCCTCAGCTAATGGATGACCTGACAAAACCCTCCAGGCATTTGGGCCAAGAGCAGTAACCCACATTGCTTGGCTGGCCAAGGGTCATGATGTTAGCCGAGTATCCCTCAGCATGTTGATGATACCTGATCCTCAGCTAATGGATGACCTGACCCAGGAGCCACATGCAGATGATAAGTAGAATGGGTGAGCGCTTCAAACCCTGAGGCCTGCCAGAGATTTCAAGGTTGACCTTTCTCCTCCTATCAATGCTCACTGGAACCAGTCGTGGAGAAAGGAGGATGGCCACCAGATCCTGTGCCTCCCACTCCCCCACCCAGAACGATATAAGGACTGGTGGCACGGAGAACCATCAAGAGATCAAGATGAACCAGGATGGCTTCACCTTCCCCATCCTGGTCCCACCACAGGTCACCCACAAATGCGATCAGTGTTGTGTCCCAGCCTGAAACCCAATTATTATTATTATTATTACTATTATTATTATTATTATTATTATTATTATTATTATTATTATTATTATTATTATTATTATTATTATTATTATTATTATTATTATTTGAACTTATATACCGCCCTTCTCCTGTAGGACCCAGGGTGGTTCACAAGGCAATTAAAACAACATTACAATACAAAAAGTTAATAACAATTAAAATAGATTAAATTATACTTGATTAAAAATCTAAAACCCCTATAACTCTGATTAAAAACCCAATTACAATAAGTTAAAAATTAAAAATTAAAAGTTCTCAGTCCTGGCCGGAAAGCTCAAAGAGCCAGGTCTTCAGGTCACGGCGGAACGAACGAAAATTGACAGGGGTCTAAATAATCTATTTCTTCCAGGGCCTTCAGTAACCCAATCACCTTCTCAAGAACCTTCTGGAAAAGGAAAAACCCAAAGAGACATCTCTTCAAGTCTGGTGGAACTGTCATAACTCTCAAAGTGGCCATCTATACGGTGGTGGGATTCAAACAGGTGAACAACCGGTTCTCTGTGTGGATGCCACTTCCGGCAGTCCATTCTGGGCCTGGGCCACAAAAGATTAGCTACCGGGTCTGCCCAAGTGGTGTGAACTGGCTGAATCCCACCACTGCACCTGCAGGGTGCAAAAGACCCGGTCCACATGTGAAGGTTCAATTAGGCTGCTAAATTATTCAGTTATTTAGCAATTATTTGATCCAATTATTGCTGAAAGGCTGCCCACAGGAATCTTCTCAATTAACAATCAGTATCTGGTTAGAATTAAATAAGGGCCAATGACACTGTAAGAAGGTTGAATGTAATTGGCTTGTGGCAATGTAGAGATTCTAGGCTAATCCTTCTATTCATTCTGCCCCCTCTGCCTTCCAGTCCTTCTCCTCCACCACCACTTACAGAACTAGGCGCCATGATATTAAAAAGATGTTGAGACTCTGGAAAGAGTGCAGAGAAGAGCAACGAAGATGATCAGGGGACTGGAGGCTGAAACATAGAAGGAACAGTTGCTAGATGTCTAGTGTAATGAAGAGAAGAACAGGGGGGGGACATGATAGCAGTGTTCCAATATCTCGGGGCTGCAACAAAGAAGAGGGAGTCAAACTATTCTCCAAAGCACCAGAGGGAAGGCCAAGAAGCAACAGATGGAAACTGACCAAGGAGAGAAGCAACCTGGAACTAAGGAGGAATTTCCTGACAGTGAGAACAATCAACCAGTGGAACAGGTTCCCTCCAGAAGCTGTGAATCCTCCAACACTGGAGGTTTTTAAGAAGAGATTGGACAGCCATTTGTCTGAAATGGAGAAGATGGGCAGTATTTAATATTTACTTGTTATGTATATGTAGGGGTGTGGGTCTATACATATGTGTATATATTATGGTTAGGTGTGTGTCATGTATGTGTTTCACTTTGAGAGTGGGCAACTAAATTTCATTTTTGTTGTGTGCCATTGTGTCCACAGAGAAAAAATGACAATAAATGTTATCTTATCTTATCTAAATGGTATAGGGCAGGGGTAGCAACCTTGGCTGTTTTATGACCCGTGGACTTCAACTCCCAGAATTCCTGAGTCGGCTGGCTCAGGAATTCTGGGAATTGAAGTCCATGAGTCATAAAAGAGCCAAGGTTGCTACCCCTGGTATAGGGTCTCCTGCTTGAGGAGGGGGTTGGATTAGAAGACCTCCAAGGTCCCTTCCAACTCTGTTATTCTGTTATTCTGCCTATCAGCTTCTGGATGCCCAGAATATTCCTCTGGGAACCAGTCACCCAGAGACAGCTGTTGGCCAACTGCAGATGCAATAAGGTTGGAAAAATGATTACATGTCATATGTTGCCACATTGCCACACCTGAAATGCTCGGGAGTGGGACTTTTGCGGAACACCCAGTGGGAAAAGGGAGAGCTCTGAGAAGAAAAAGCCAAGAATTGTTGAGTGTCAGCTTCCCAAGACTGGGAAAACAAAGATTTTTATATAAAAGTGGGAAGCTGCGAAGTGAGGAATCCTGAGAGTTGGATTGTCTGGCCAGTTTGGGGGGAAAAGCTAGACAGGTCCATCTCAATGTCCATGGATCATTTCAGTGGTCAAGCAAAACTCCAGTTGGCAGCAGAGCCAGGACAAATGGCTGTCCAGTCTCTTCTTTAAAACTTCCAGTGTTGGAGCACTCACAACGTCTGGAGGCAGCTTCTGTTCCACTGGTTAATTGTTGTCACTGTCAGGAAGTTTCTCCTTAGTTCCAGGTTGCTTCTCTCCTTGGTTAGTTTCCATCCGTTGCTTCTTGTCCTGCCTTCGGGCGCTTTGGAGAACAGCTTGACTCCCTCTTCTTTGGGGCAGCCCCTGAGATACTGGAAAACGCTATCCTGTCCCCCCTCATCTTTCTCTTCGTTAAACTAGACATCCCCAATTCCAGCAGCCATTCCTTGTATGTTTTAGCCTCCAGTCCCCTGATCGTCTTTGTGGCTCTTCTCTGCACTCTTTCTAGTCTTTCAAGCAGTTCAAGCAGTTGGATAGCTGGATTAAAGTTTCCTGGGTGGATGGTTTTCCAGCCTCTGCTTGAACCCCCCACCCCCCAGCCCCAGCGAAAGGAAGCCCATTGTATTGGCTTCGTTGTCCAACTCTTCTAGCATTGAGGGTTTTTTTCTCTCTCCCTCAGTTCACTGATTCTGCTTCCTGTAACTCTCACCCCCTTTTGCTCTCTGGAATGAGAGAGAACAGGTCTTCGTAGATTTTAAGTGTTTGAGGAACGAAGGAAGAAAGACAGGTTTTGGGGACTTTTAACTGAAATCAATCATCATCTTTACAGCTGTCTGAACTCTGGCAGGAAACCTACCAAAAAAGAAAAGCAAAGAAAGAAAGAAAATTACCACTGGGTGGAAATCCCGTCAGACAAACTGAGAAAAACCAGAGCAGTAACCCAAGGGTCAGGTAAAAATGGAAGTTTTAAATTTCTGTAGGAGAATTTGCAACAAGGTGCTTCAGCTCTAAGCCAAACCCAACAGAATAACAGAGTTGGAAGGGACCTTTTTAAAAAAGCCAGCACGGTTCTAGGCTGCATCAACTGAAGGGTAGAATCAAGATCAGATGAAGTGCTAGTCCCGCTTTATAAGGCCTTGGTAAGGCCACACCTGGAATGTTGTGCCCAGTTTGGGTCACCACGATATTAAAAAAGAAAGATGTTGAGACTCTGGAAAGAGTGGAGAGAAGAGCCACAAAAACGATGAGAGGACTGGAGACTAAAGTAAATGAATGGTTGCAGGAATTGGGCATGTCTAGTTTAATGAAGAGAAGGACGAGGGGGGATATGACAGCAGTGCTCCAATATCTGAGGGGCTGCCACAAAGGAGAGGGGGGGGTTCCACCTCTTCTCCAAACCCCATGAAGGCAGGACAAGAAGCCATGGATGGAAACTCATGAAGGAGAGAAGCAACCTGGAACTGAGGAGAAATTTCCTGACAGCGAGGACCATCAAGCAGTGGGACAGAAGTTTCCTCCAGAAGTTGTGGGTGCTCCAACACTGGAGGTTTCTAAGAACAGATTGGACAACCATTTGTCCAAGCTGACCCATATAGGGTCTCCTGCTTGAGCAGGGGGTTGGACTAGAAGACCCCCAAGGTCCCTTCCAACTCTGTTATCCTATCCTATCCTATCCTATCCTATCCTATCCTATCCTATCCTATCCTATCCTATCCTATCCTATCCTATCCTATCCTATCCTATCCCCCATTCCCTATTCTATTCCAAATAAATACCACGCGGAGCCTTATTTATAGGGTTAGGCTCTGCAGAGATCCATAACTCTCTAGCTGGAGATATCCTGACAGAACTACTCCTTCACCTTTTCCTCCTCCTCTTCCTCCTCCTCCTGAACAGACTTGCAGAATCAGAATAATAGAGTTGGAAGGGACCTTGTAGGTCATCTAGTCCAACACCTCCCCTACCCCACCCAAACTGGACTCACAGATGGCAGTCCAGTCTCTTCTTGAAAGCCTCTAGGGACAAAACTCCCACAATTCCTCCTCCTCCTCCTCGCCACAAACCCCACTCCCTTCTAGTTCTGATGACGTTAGCTAGTTGTGTAATGAAATGTGTGCAACCCAAAGGTGTTTTTTCAAAGAGGCAACTGGACTTTCTGGTTTATCTCTGAAGACATTTGGCTTCTCATCCAAGAAGCGTTTTCAGCTTCATATATATATACATACATATACATATACATATACATATACATATACATATACATATACATATACATACACATACACATACACATACACATACACATACACATATACATATACATATACATACACATACACATACACATATACATATACATATACATATACATATACATATACATATACATATATACATTTGATTTATTTACTTGATTTATTTATTTGATTTATATACCACCCTTTTCCCGAGGGACTCAGGGCAGTGTACAGGGCAATTAAAATATGACATATAAAAGTTAAAAATAGATTAAATTAAATTTAGCCCGAAACAAAATAAATTAAATTATGAAATTTAAAACCCCAATCCCTCAGTCCAGGCCGGCAAGCTCGAATAACCAGGTTTTCAGGTCACGGCGAAAAGAGCGAAGGTCGGGAGCCATTTGGAGCTCCACAGGCGGCTGATTCCAGAAGGCAGGTGCGCCCACAGAGAATGCTGATCATTTTGCGAATGATCAGCTGTCTGCAAGGAGTATAAATCTGTTGAAGGAAAAGTGTTTGTCATGGTTCAGTCCAAGCCGGGAATAAGCAACATGGTGACTGCTTTAGAAAGAAGGTTGCAGTTTATGGAAGAGGAGAGCCAGACAGGAAGATGGCTGTGGAAGAAAAGAGAGAAAAGCACATGTAGGGAGTGGGTTTTATACCCCCTGAGGCTCCTGAGGTTGTTTCCTCTTCCTGTTTGAGGCTTTGTATTTCCTGTGTCATGTACTTTGACCTGAGTCTGGGGGTGCCCCTTTGGCATCTGTGGCTTGATCCTATTATGTCCTGTCTTAGAGTTTGGCTGGGGTATGTAGGTTTTAGGTGTCTTCTTAATCTTCTAGCTGGGGCCTCCAACCTTCCTGAATGGATGATCACATCTGCATTTCTACAGAGCTGGTTTCCGCTTGGGGGAGGGAGACTTGGGGCTATTAAGAAAAACTGGGGATGCTTTTCTGCCTCTTTAAGATCTTTTGAGGAAATATATTTTTTTCTGCCCTTTTAATATTTCCTTCTCTGGGGAGCTGACTTCCCACACCTCTTTGCAGGATTTACTCAACAGGGCCAACCAGGCCTCCGTCCTCACATCTGAGCTGCAATTGAGCAGCCCTGCCACACCAATTGCAATCTTCTAAGGTCTTCTAAGCAGTTATTATTTAACTGCTATTTTTAAAATTCGGTATTGGTGAGGCTTATTGCTGTGCAATAATTTCCAGGGATTCTGCATTCTCAAATCTTGCCTAACCCAAATCCATCTCTCAGTGCAGCTCAAGTTCTCTCCGTGTTGTGCAATTTAGGAATTTCCATCAGGTCTTCCAACTGCCAGCTGAGAACACTCCTCAGCCCAGGCTGCCCCCCCCTCACCGCCAATAATAATAATAATAATAATAATAATAATAATAATAATAATAATAATAATAATGATGATGATGATGATGATGATGATGATGATGATGATGATGATGTTGGAAGGGACTTGGAGGTCATCTAGTCCAACCCCCTGCTCAGGCGGGAAACCCTGTACCATTTCAGGCAAATGGCTGTCCAGTTTCTTCTTAAAAGCCTCCAGTGTTGGAGCATTCACCGCTTCTGGGGGCAGGTGGTTCCACTGGTTAATTGTTCTAAGAGTCAGGAAATTTCTCCTTAGTTCTAGGTTGCTTCTCTCTTTGGTGAGTTTCCATCCGTTGCTTCTTGTCCTGCTTTCAGGCGCTTTGAAGAATAGCTTGACTCCCTCTTCTTTGGGGCAGACCCTGATACTGGAAGGCTACTATCATGTCACCCCTTGTCTTTCTCTTCGTTAAACTACACATATCCAATTCCAGCAACCGTTCTTCATATGTTTTAGCCTCCAGTCCCCCAATCATCTTTGTTGCTCTTCTCTGTGCCCTTTCTAGAGTCTTGACATCTTTTTTACATCGTGGTGACCAAAACTGGGTGCAGTATTCCAGGTGTGGCCTTACCAAGGCGTTGTAAAGTGGCATTAGTACTTCACGTGATCTATTAACCAACCCTGGTTAAAGAAGAAAAAGGACAGATGAAGGAACAAGGAATAAAAAATACGCCAAGCAGGTAGGAGAAGCTGCTGTGTACCAACCCTTCCTATCCATGGATCAATCTTGCTGCACTGATGACGTTACCCAGTATGGCAGTGAAAGGTGAGCAATATGCAAACCAGGTTTTCCGAACACCCAGGATCCGCCAGGAGAGATCGAGGGTGGGGCCCCAAGGGTTTCTCCTGGGTCCTCTGCTCTTCAATGAAGCTCTGAGTCCCTGGATGAAGAGAGGGAGGAAATAACATGTTGATTGCATGAGAGAATGAACCCTCTGGAGGAAAGAAATGAAATCCAAAATTACCCCATTGCAAGAAATAACGGGTAGAAGATCATTAGTGAACCAACCTAGAACTTTCTCTGACAGTTGAGAAAAATTGATCGGCCGAATGACTTCAGAAGTTGTGGGTGCTCCATCACTGGAGATTTTCAAGATGAGATTGATGAAAGCGACTTGTTTGAAGTGGTACAGGGCAGGGGTCTTCCAACTTGGCCCTTTGATGACTTGTGGACTTCAACTCCCAGAATTCCTCAGGGAGTTAAAAGTCCACAAGTCATCAAAGGGCCAAGTTGGAAGACCCCTGCTTGTGGACTCCAGCTCCCAGAATTCCTCAGCCAGCGTGTCTGGCTGAGGAATTCTGGGAGTTAAAGTCCACAAGTCATCAAAGGGCCAAGTTGGAAGACCCCTGGTCTAGGGTCTCCTGCTTCAGCAGGGTGTTTGGACTAGAAGACCTCCAAGGTCCCTTTCCAGCTCTATTCTGATTGATTGATCGACAGAAGACCTGTTTTCTGAGGAATGCGTGACAGTCTCCAACTCTTGCTAGCCGTAAATCTCTTTGCTGCAGCTGGAAACACAGCTGCCCTTTGAGGAGGATCTGTGTGAACGAGGCGGTTTGTTCTGTGTGTTGCGGGAAGAGTTTTGTAAAGAAGGACGCTAAGAGCAGAGCAGCAAAGCCATATAAACCAGGAGAGACCATTTGCCTTGGTCATGTGGGGAAGGCATACCTGGGACAGACCACTTTGTGTGGGGGGGGGGAAGGGAGAGAGGATTTCCTGAGAATCTGAGCACAAACACCTTGGATAATTGCATTTGGGGCATACAATAGGAGAAATATAGATGATGATGATAATAATAATAATAATAATAATAATAATAATAATAATAATAACAACAACAACAACAACAACAACAACAACAACAACTACTACTACTACTACTACTACTACTACTACTTGGAAGGGACCATGGAGGTCATCTAGTCCAACCCCCTGCTAAGGCAGGAAACCCTATACCATTTCAGACAAATGGCTGTCCAGTCTCTTCTTAAAAACTTCCAGTGTTGGAGCATTCACAGCTTCTGGAGGCAAGGAGTTCCACTGGTTAATTGTCCTCACTGTAAGGAAATTCCTCCTTAGTTCCAGGTTGCTTCTCTCCTTGACTAGTTTCCCTCCGTTGCTTCTTGTCCTGCTTTCAGGTGCTTTGGAGAATAGCTTGACTCCCTCTTCTTTGGGGCAGCCCCTGAGATATTGGAACACTGCTATCATGTCACCCCTCACCCTTCTCTTCATTAAACTAGACATACCCAATTCCAGCAACCGTTCCCTATAGGTTTTAGCCTCCAGTCCCCCAATCATCTTTGTTGCTCTTCTCTGCACTCTTTCTAGAGTCTTGACATCTTTTTTACATCGTGGTGACCAAAACTGGATGCAGTATTCCAGGTGTGGCCTTACCAAAGCATTGTAAAGTGGTATTAGTACTTCACTTGATCTTGATGCTATCCCTCTGTTAATGCAGCCTAGCACTGTGTTGGCTTTTTTGGCAGCTGCAGCACACGGCTGGCTCATATTGAAGTGATTGTCTACTAGGACTCCGAGATCCCTCTCACAGTTACTACTATTGAGCAAGGTACCACCTATACTATACCTGTGCATTTGATTTTTCCTGCCTAAATGTAGAACCTTACTTTTTTCACAATTGAATTTCATTTTGTTAGATAGTGCCCAGTGTTCGAGTCTGTATTAGAATAGAATAGAATAGAATAGAATAGAATAGAATAGAATAGAATAGAATAGAATAGAATAGAATAGAATAGAATAGAATAGAATAGAATAGAATAGAATAGAATAGAATAGAATAGGACCTTGGAGGTCTTCTAGTCCAGCCCTCCGATTTATATCATCTGTCCATCCCTCCCTCTCCACATCGAGGAGATGAAATTATTGGAGACGTATGAACTGATGCCAGGCAAAGGAGATTTTGTGTGGACAGTTATATAGATTGTCAGAATCCATTTATATCACATTCATAAATGTATGTTTAAAACATTATCCCCCCCATGGATTCTGCCATCTCCCAAGGAAAGAGGAGCGCATGTGGATTCAGCCTGCCTTAGGTTATTTCAAAGACCAAGGGAACCTTTTGAACTGGGGGGAACAAAAGGGAGGGTTAGAGAAGAGGGCATCTGGCCTGCGTCTTCATTTAATACTGGAGAGGAAGAAGGCAATAACCATAAAGATTCAAAGTTCCTTTTTTCCCACGAAAGGGATGACACGAAGTAAAATGATGGGAGCTGACCAAGGCTAAGAGCCTTGGTGGAGCAGTGGGCTAATGCCTCCTTAAGTAACACCAGCTGCCTGCAATTAGTGCAGGTTCGAGTCCCACCAGGCTCAAGGTTGACTCAGCCTTCCATCCTTCCGAGGTAGGTAAAATGAGGACCCAGATTGTTGGGGGCAATAATCTGACTTTGTAATAATGCTGCTTGCCCCCCCCCCGAAAGCCCTAATAAGCAGGCATATACATAGAATGAAGGCTATTGCTAAGCACATTGATTTGTGCTTTAGATTGTAAGCTGCCCTGAGTCTTCGGAGAAGGGCGGAATATAAATAGGATTTTTTAAAAAAATGGGGTTGAGGGAAGGGGGGTTGAACCGGGATCCCTTTATAGAGTTTCAATTTGTAAAACAATACCAAGTCCTGTCTTGTATTTCCACAACCAAGCATGTCCTAGTAAAAATTCCTTTTGGACTAGAACTGACTCCAAGAGTTTTTGTTTTCCTAAGACGTGGATTGGGGTGGGTCCTGACATAGATACATGTTTAAAACAGACGTGTATATCTACATGCATAAGCCCGCAAGTATCTAATAGTTTTCCTGATGTTCTGTTTTCTTTCCTGATGATTTTCTTTTCTTTTTTTCCTGTTTTGCTTAATTTAAATAAAGACACAACATTTGTCTGCTTTGCCTCATTGGCTAGTTCAGGGGTGTCACACTCGCCGCGTCATGTGACGTGTTGCGACATATCATGACTTTCCCCCCCTTGCCAGACCTGGGGTGAGCGCAGCTTCTGTGGGCCGGCAATTTGACACCCCTGGTCTAGATCAGAGGTCCCCGACTCCTGGTTCATGGACCAGTACTGGGCCACAGCATGCCAGCAACCAGTCTGCGCAAACAAGCAAAGCCCCATCTGCGGCATGCAGGCAGCACACAAAACCACACACCCTTCGGTCCATGGAAAAACCTCTCTCCACGGAACCGGTCCCTGGTGCCCCAAAGGTTGGGGACCTCTGGTCTAGATCATCTGTATGGAACCATCACAGAGTAGCAGACTTAACTCTGGAGTAAACCCATCGTAGGGACTGGGTTTCAGGAATTTCTAGCTCCAAGAGGTGGTTCCTCTGTGGAAATCCACGTTAGGGAACATGTGATGCCGTTCAGCCCCTCTTCCTCTGACATGGGGGGGACGGGACATGGGTCAATGGGGCAGAAGAAGACACCTGAGACCATGAGGGCAGCTAGAACCAATGCTTTATTCCAGGGAAGAAGGAGCGAACCCAGGGTGGGTTTGGGGGGATGGTCTCCAGGACAGAAGAAGATTCTCTCAGTTTGTCAATTGTGCCCAGTTCAGGAGGTTCTCCTTGTTGGTGAGGCTGTAAAAACAAAATTCAGATGTCAGGTTTCTGTCCAAAACTGCCCCCGGTACTTCACCCTACCCATTCTTACAACCGTGGAAAACGGAACTTGAAATTGGGAGGAATGGCCTGATTGGGAGCGCCAGGAACCCTGGAGTTATGGGGCTCCATCACTGAGGGCTTCAAGAAGAATACAGACTAACAAAGTGGGAAGGAACCTCAGGGGTCTCCTCGTACAACACCTTGCTCAAAGAAGAGACCCTGTGCCCTTCTGGACAAATGGTTGTCCAGCCTCTTCTTGAAAACCTCCAGTGATGGAGCACCCACAACTTCTGGAGGCGAGCAGTTGGCCCTTTGATGACTTGTGGACTTCAACTCTCAGAATTCTGCCTGAGGAATTCTGGGAGTTGAAGTTCACAAGTCATCAAAGGGCCAAGTTTGAAGACCCCTGGATTAATTGTTCTCGCTGTCAGGAAGTTTCTGCTTAGTTCTAGATTTGATTTCCCCTTGATTAGTTTCCATCCGTTGCTTCTTGTCCTGTCTTTAGCTGCTTTGGAGAATAGGTTGACCAGCTCTTCTCCATGGCAAAGCAAAGCAAAGGTGGGACATTCATTTGCCCGGGATGATCTACACTGGAAGAAAGATGGACTAGAATGGCATTTCCCTCCCCCCAATCCCCTCTTTCTAGGAGACCTCAAGGCCACTGCTTGGAGCAGAGAAAAGGGCATGTTCACAGGAGCTTCCTAAGTCAGACTTGGAGGATTTCTGGAAGAAAGGTGGACTAGAAGACCTCCAGGGTCTCTTCCCCATCCTCTCTTTCCAGGAGACCTCAAGGCTGCCATTTAGAGCTTGGGCAAGAACACTTTCATGGGAGATTGCTAATTTCTTACAGTCAGAAATGTGAGCCTATCTTTGGTGCCCCTGGAGCAGCTATGGTGGACCTTCTGATCACCTGAGATTGGACCAGCTGTGGTCTGCCCAGAGGATGAGCTGGACCAAAGTGGGCAAGGGGTTCTGGCCCAGCCTC
Source organism: Vipera ursinii (assembly GCF_947247035.1). Classification (NCBI taxonomy): domain Eukaryota; kingdom Metazoa; phylum Chordata; class Lepidosauria; order Squamata; family Viperidae; genus Vipera; species Vipera ursinii. The sequence continues at coordinate 1,530,151 of NC_139516.1, forward strand.
TCCTCCTCCTGGAAGACCTCCTTGCCTGGGACCTTCTGGCATCCTGACCAGGCTGGCAGGAGGACCATCTTCTCCAACACAAGGACAGCTGGAATGGGAAGGGCACCATTCTACCAATGGTAGTTCAGGAGGAGAAGAGGTCAAGGGACGATGGGATCAGCCTCATGGCTTCCACAGAATGGGGAAGGAGATCCCTTAGGAAGAAGGGCCCTAGAACACCAAATTCTTCTTTAGCATCACTGCATCTTCCTTGTATACATCAACTCCAACTTTGATGGACATGAGGAGAGCCTTAAAGACCCCAGAGAAACCTGCAGGTGCCCAGACCACGTCTAGGCCGAGGAGACACCGCACAGCCGTTCCTCTGGACTGAGCAAACTACACAAGTGACAATGTGCGACACCTACCAAATGTTTCATGGACGGCATCCATGCACAAAGCCAGACATAAGTAATGGCAACATTTCTTCTCCCCAGGACATTTCCAGTCATTTTCACAATTCTTGCGACAAGTAATCTTGTCTTGCTGGCCCTGTTGTTGAGGGCCCCGGGGACACACTCCAGGCTTTTCTGCAAAACAGAAGATCCCAAGGCTGACAGACTCTCCTGGAATTGGAATTCCAGAACAAGGAAGATCCCACCTCTTTTAGGAGCCAAAACATCTCCACACTTCCAGATGAGATGCTGCCAGATCCCACCTCCCCACCTCCTTCCCCACAAAGCAGAGCCATTCCCTGCTGGGTAGGCCTCTCAGGACCCTGGGGGGGGGGTCTCTAGAACTGGGCTCCCCTCTCTTGCCCCGGATGCTGGGGGTGGACATGGACAAGCCCACCAAAGAGGAAGGAGGAATTCTGGGGAATGGGAGGCAGAGATTTCTCTGCTGGTCCTGCACACTCCCTCAGCCCCCTCCCCAAATAACACAGAGAGGGTAAGACAGCGCCCTCCCCCAAGAGGGGGACGCACAACCAGAGAGGTCTTCTTTCCTTGGACCTCCTGGAAGTTGCCTGAAGTTCTTTGGCTAAATGGGGAGGTCGAAGTCCTGAGCTGGCTGCCTCAGCACAGGCACCTGGGCTCCCTCAGAATTGGGCCCTTGGTGGTTCATGGACCGGGCAGGATGGATCCCTCACGCCAACATCCACATAATCAGGGACACATAGCTCAGCAGAAAGTAATTCCCCAAACCAGCAAATGCCAAGAAGGAAACCCCACCCCCACCACTTGCAGGGAAAGCTGAAGTATCTAAACAGGCAGAAAAGCCCAAACTCTACTGCAGTGATGATGTTCCCTGGCTGGGTCATGAAATGTCTGCAAGAAAATGACAAAGCTCAGAGAGCACCAAGGACCGCACAGTTCTCCTCCTCCTCCTCCTCCTCCTCCTCCTCCTCCTCCCCCTCCCCCTCCTCCTCCTCCTCCTCCTCCTCCTTTCTAGCACTGAAGATCTTCCCTAGCTGAGTAATGAAACATCTCCAAGAAGACCAAGCTCAGAGAAACTCCACAGTTCAACCCTGAGTGACAAAGATTCCCTTATACTGAATCAATCCTAGCCTGTTGTGAGAACCAGGGTCTTACGTTATGCTTAATTTTGGGAGACAGCAATTCTTTTTCGATGAAGAGGCCAGTCCACAAATCCTTCCCCACTTACCAACACAGGTGTAGCGACATTCATCCAGGGTCTTAAAATTGTTGTCATTCCCCTTGCATCCACCATAAATAAACTGCTGACATTGGTTTGAAGCCGGGTTGTAGTAGAACCGAGGCATTCTGGCTTTACATGGTCCGGTTTCAGCAGGAAGAGAGCAAAACCCTTTGCAATATGGAGAGGGAGATGTTATTTGATTAACTAGCACAAGAATCTTCAAGGTGCTTCCCCAACCTGGTGCCCTCTTAGCACGCTCAGATTGCAAGCAACCGAGAGCCATCTGGGATGGATTAATTTGGTTATTTGGTTTCCTAGTCAGCATGTTAATGGAGATTCTCCATTAGGGAAGTCACGGTGGTCTCAAAGGTGCTTTTCCAAAAGGCAACTGGACTTTCTTACTTTATGACTTGAAAATATTTCACTTCTCATCCAGGAAGTGAAGAACGGAAGAAGCTTCTTGGATGAGAAGTGAAACATCAAGAAAACAAAGTCCACGTGCCTCTCGAAAAGCACCTTTGTAGCAGCCAACTACCATCTCAAGAAGCTTCTCAGAAGAGGCACCACCAAGCCAGAGGTTCTAGACCGGGGTTCTTGGTTTTCCCTCCCTGAGGGAAGAACTCTGATTACTTTGGCTCCTCTCAACAAAGGGTTTCAAGATCATTCTGGAAACTCACTTGGACGGTCCTGGCCGGAGATGGGGGTCAGCTCTGCCCAGAGTGTGAGGAGTCCCAGCAGAAGAAGACCTCCAGAAGACATGATGAAGCCGTCTGCCCCACACCCGGGCTGCTCGCTCTATTTATTCTCCCCACTGGGAGTTTCACACCTGCAGATCCAGGAAGCAGGGTGACGTAATGCAGTGAGAATCCGAGTTCCTTTCTCTTTCGCAAGATGGTTGAGCAGGAAATCCCAAAAGTTGGATTGGCTGGCTACTCTGAGGGAAACCTAGGCAGGCCCCTGTTGTCATGTTCCTTGTTATTACACCTTCCTGATGTAAAATGATTTCCCTTTCTATAAAAATGAAATGGAAGGGACCCTGGAGATCAATCAATCTGAATAGAGCTTATTCTGACTCTGACGGTTGTTTAATGATTTATCCCCTTGCTAAGACCCCTGTGCCTGGCCTGTATAAGCGGATACTATCACTGTTAACAGCCCTTGCCAGATAGCAGAACTCATGAAAGTACCTTTTATTATCCAGAAGTACCTTTATTTGCATGCAGAGAAGATTACAGCAAAACAAGATGTGGTAGACAGTAATGGAATCTACTGTGTCCGCATGTTATGGTGGAGGTGAAGCACGGAGGAAGAAGGAGTAGGAAGTACGTCGCAGAATGGGAGGGGTGAAAGTACGGAGTTAAGAAGGAGGAGGAAGTACGTCACAAAATGGGAGGGATTGGCTGACCACATTAGCATAATGTTGTAATTCTCCCAAACAACCACATGGTGGCAGCACGATATGCATTACATAGTTCTGACGTGACAGCACAAAGCTGGAAGGGACCTTAGAGGTCTTGTAGTCCAGCCCACCGCTCAAGCAGGAGGACCTATACAACAGGGGTGTCAAACTCGCCACGTCACGTGACGTGTTGTGACACATCGCAACTTTTTTACCCATTGCCGGCAATGGGGTGCGTGCGGTTTCGCCATGACGCATCTGGCCCGCGGGCCGGCAGTTTGACACCCCTGCCATACAATTTCAGTCAAATGGCTGTCCAGTCTCTTCATAAAAACTCCCAGTGATGAAGCACCCGCAACTTCAGTTTGTCAAAGAGTGAAATAAGATTGGCCTGGCATGATCGGTTTTTAACAAACTGGCTTCTAGTTATAACGTTATTTGTTTCTAGAGGTTCACAGATCTGTTTTTTTTTATTATCTTTTCCAGGATCTTCCCAGGTGGGTGATGTTAGGTTGATTGGTCTGTAGTTTCCTGGGTCCGTTTCCCCCCCCCTCCTTTTTTGAAGATGGGAACCACATCAGCCGTTTTCCAGTCCTCAGGTAGTTCCCTGATGGTCCAGGATTTTGGAAAAATATGGTGCAATGGTTCTGAGATCACGTCTGCCAGTTCCTTCAGATCTCTGGGGTGAGATCCATCAGGACTCCGTGATTAATATTTGAGAAGATCAGATAGGCGTTCTCTAACCATTTCCTTGCTTATTGTAATTTTTATTTCTAGTCTGTCTTGTACAGTTATGTTTTTAATAGGTTGCGGTATAGTTTAGGCATGAAGATTGTGCAATTTGGGGAAATTATTGACCTCCGAGATAAAATGTGTTATTCTTACATATTTCGATTAGATGAATTAAGAAGAGACTGGACAATCACCTGTCCGAGATGGTTCTCCTGCTTGAGCGGGGGGCTGGACTAGAAGACCTCTAAGGTCCCTTCCAGCTCTATTCTATTCTATTCTATTCTATTCTATTCTATTCTATTCTATTCTATTCTATTCTATTCTATTCTATTCTATTCTATTCTATTCTAATTCTATTCTATTCTATTCTATTCTATTCTATTCTATTCTATTCTATTCCATTCCATTCTATTCCATTCCATTCCATTCCATTCCATTCCATTCCATTCCTTTCTATTCTATTCTATTCTATTCTATTCTATTCTATTCTATTCTATTCTATTCTATTCTATTCTATTCTATTCCATTCTATTCCATTCCATTCCATTCCATTCCATTCCATTCCATTCCTTTCCATTCCATTCCATTCTATTCTATTCTATTCTATTCTATTCTATTCTATTCTATTCTATTCTATTCTATTCTATTCTATTCTATTCTATTCTATTCTATTCTATTCTATTCTATTCTATTCTTTATTCTATTCTATTCTATTCTATTCTATTCTATTCTATTCTATTCTATTCTATTCTATTCTATTCTATTCTATTCTAATTTCTATTCTATTCTATTCTAAATTAGAAGACAGGTGATAAAAGTGCTGGTAGGCTAAAGTTTTCAAGATATTTCACCATAAAGATTTATACATAGGTGAGTATATTTGCCTACAAGGGAGGGAGGTGTCTAATGATCATGATGTCTCGTAACTTCTCGACAAAGTATGGTAGAACAATGAAAATGGTACCACATGGAAGTGTATAAATGTATCTTCACTTTGAGACTAAAGATTATTACCTAGCTGTAATTTAGTTCTTTTATTGCAAGATACATTAGTCTTGGTCAGATCTATGCATTATACAGTTACATCTGGTGGCTTGTGAAAGTGTCATTGCCTAACATTTTCAAGGAACAATTGTGTGATATTTTCCCTCAGAAGCCAAGATGCCTCAAAATTGTGTAAACAATGCAAATAGCACACACCCCCTTGTAATTTGGAATTATTTTGATGCAATTTTGACCTGAAGCTGTATCTTGGAAACTGGAGCCAATTAATACTCAGGACTTAATTTTCCTTTGTTGGTTACCTAATTCTGGCAAAAATGTAGCTACTTTCATTTCCGAGGCTTTCTCCTTGTAGACCAGTAGAATGAATTTAGCAGCTCTGCTTTCTCTTTGCTGCCTGTTACTTCCTTGCCATCTGCTCTCTTTAGTGGACCTACAGTTTCCTTGACTTTTTTTGTTATTTATATGTTGAAAGAAACTTTTTTTTAATCATCTTGACTTTTGTTGCAAGTCTTTGTCCGTTCCGAGCCTTTGCTTTCCTGACTTCATCTTCGCATGTTCTGGCTGTCTGCTGATATTCTGCCTTAGTTATGTATCCCTCTTCTCATTTTTGGTACATATCCTTTTTTGTCTTTTAGTTTGATCGGAGAGATTTTATGCAATCATGCTGGTTTTTTCTTGAATTTCTTGTTTTTCTTTTTCAATGGTATTGTGCTGGACTGGGCTTTTATGATCATATTTTTCAGAGTTTCCCAGGCCTCTTGAGTTGTTTTCCCCTTTAGTCTTTCCTAGGCTCTCTGTGAGTTTTTTTAAAATCAGCTCTTTTAAAGTTTAGGACACTAGTTGGATTATTTTCTACTGCTTGTGTTTGCATTGAATTGAATTCCAGTATGACATAGTCACTCTGGCCCAAAGTTCTGGCAATTTCAACTCCCTCTATCACTTCTTCTCCATTAGTAAGAATTACATCCATTCTAGGTTTTCCTCTAGTTCCCATCTCCATACTTTGGGTGACAAAGTTGTCAGCCAAGTTGGTTAGGAATCTGTTCTATCTCCCACTTGCTGCAGAATTTGTCTCCCAGTTAATATCAGGGTAGTTAAAGTCTCCCATTACTACTGTGGTGTGTTTCCTATGTACATCTGTTAATTGATTTGCCAAGAGGTCATCTATTTCTTCTGCTTGGTTGGGTGGCCTGTAGTATATCCCCCCCCCCTATATCTTCCTTTTATATCGATCATTTTTGTAAAATTGAATTGTTCCCTCTTTGCAGGATTTACTCAATAGGGTCAACCCAGCCTCTGAACTGCAACTGAGCAGTTCACACCAATTGCCATCTGGAAAAATCGAAGCAATTATTACTTGTCTATTGTTTTTAATGTTTGGTATCGGTGAGGCCTATTGCTATGCAATAACATCCAGGAATTCTGAATTCTCAAACTTTGCTTAATGCAAACATGTTCCGTCTCTCAGTGCAGATGAAGTTCTCTCTGTCTTGTGAAATTTAGGAATTTCAGTTCGGTCTTCTGTCTGCCCTAATCAGCCCAGAGGGCCCCTCCCTCACCCCCCCCAAACCTATAACTAACTCTGGTTAAGGAGGAACAAGGACAGGGGAAGGAGCAAGGAATAAAAAAATACGCCAAGCAGGTAGGAGAAGCTGCAGTGTACCAAGCCTTCCTATCCATGGGCCAATCTTGCTGCACTGATGACATTACCAAGAATGGCAGGGAAAGGTGAGCAATGTGCAAACTAGATTCTCAGAACACCCAGGATCCACCAGGAGAGATCAAGTGTGGGGCCACAAGGGTTTCTCCTGGGTCCTCTGCTCTTCAATGAAGCTCTGAATCCTTGGATGAAATTCACATTGATTGCATGGGCCAGTTAACCCTCTGCAAGAAAAAAATATATCCAAAATGACTTCATTGCAAGAAGCAACGGATGGAAACTAATCAAGGAGTGAAGCAACCCGGAACTAAGGAGAAATTTCCTCACAGTAAGAACAATTAACCAGTGGAACAGCTTCCCTTCTGAAACTGTGGATGTTCCATCACCGGAAGGTTTTAAGAAGACACTGGAGAAACATTTTCCAGGAATGGTGGGTCTCCTGCTCAAGCATAGAGTTGGACTAGATGACCTCCAAGGTCCCTTCCAACTCTGTTATCCTGTTATTCCTTGGATATTCCCAGTTCTTCATAGCTTCCAGCAGTTATCTGTAGCTCTCTTCCATGGAGTCTCCGTGTTGTGCACATAAGGCAACACAGTGACTTTGTCCACTTCAGAGAGTTCCTAGTTGCTGTTTCTCTCAAAGTTCAGATTCCTCCATAAAATCCCAAACTTAAAAGGCCAATTTTAGCCAAATGAGCTTTAAGGTGATTCCATGGGAAGTAGGTCTTAAAGGCCAAGAGAGTTCTTGCAGGATCCAATCTGACTCAGTCACGGGGACCAGATTCTGCAACATTATCCTGGGACATGTAAATTCGCCTTCATTCATAAGAGGATTCTTGAAAGGGGAATTAAACAGAGACTCAAACCTTAACAGAGGAATAGAATCAAGATCAAGTGAAGTACTGATACCACTTTACAAGGCCTTGGTAAGGCCACACCTGGAATACTGCATCCAGTTTTGGCCACCACGATGTAAAAAAGATGTTGAGACTCTAGAAAGGGTACAGAGAAGAGCAACAAAGATGATTAGAGGTCTGGAGGCTAAAACATACAAGGAACGACTGCTGGAATTGGGGATGTGTAGTTTAATGAAGAGAAGGGTGAGGGGTGACATGATAGCAGTCTTCCAGTATCTCAGGGGCTGCCCCAAAGAAGAGGGAGTCAAGCTATTCTCCAAAGCACCTGAAGGCAAGACAAGAAGCAATGGATGGAAACTCATCAAGGAGAGAAGCAACCTGGAACTAAGGAGAAACGTCCTGACAGTTGGAACAATTAACCAGTGGAACAACCTGCCTCCAGAGGTGGTGAATGCTCCAACACTGGAGGTTTTTAAGAAGAGACTGGACAGCCATTTGTCTGAAATGGTATAGGGTTTCCTGCCTGAGCAGGGGGTTGGACTAGATGACCTCCAAGGTCCCTTCCAACTTTATTATTATTATTATTATTATTATTATTATTATTATTATTATTATTATTATTGTTGTTGTTGTTGTTGTTGTTGTTGTTGTTGTTGTTGTTGTTATTGTTATTGTTGTTGTTGTTGTTGTTGTTGTTGTTATTATTATTATTATTATTATTATTATTATTATTATTATTATTATTATTATTATTATTATTATTCTGTGCAGGACTCAAAGCACCATTGATCCAGAAGGTTATCCAAAGGTTAGAAAAAGGTTGGAGAAGGACAATAAAGAGTAGGATAGGATAGGATAGGATAGGATGGGATGGGATGGGATGGGATGGAATAGAATGGAATGGAATAGAATCGAATAGAATAGAACAGAACAGAACGGAACAGAACAGAACAGAACAGAATAGAATAGAATGGAATAGAATGGAATATGGAATAAGGAATAGAATAGTATAGAATAGAATAGAATAGAATAGAATAGAATAGAATAGAATAGAATAGAATAGAATAGAATAGAATAGAATAGAATAGAATGGAACGGAACGGAACGGAACGGAACGGAACGGAACGGAACAGAACAGAACAGAACAGAACAGAACAGAACAGAACAGAATAGAATAGAATAGAATAGAATAGAATATTTATTTATTTATTTATTTTATTACATTTATATACCGCCCTTTCCCGGAGCACTCAGGGCGGTTTACAGGGAATTAAAAACCAAAAATACAAAAGTTAAAACCAGTTTAAAAAAGATTAAATTTATCCCTGTACAAATAAAACCCCAATTAAAATAAATTAATCCTCAGCCTGGGCCAGAGAGCTCGAAGAGCCAGGTCTTCAGGTCCCGGCGGAATGAACGGAGGTCGGGGGCAGTCCTCAGCTCCACTGGCAGCTGGTTCCAGAGGGCAGGCGCCCCCACTGAGAAGGCCCTATCCCTGGGTGTTACCCGCCGGCAATCTCTTACCGGTGGGACCCTGAGCAGACCCTCCCTGTGGGAGCGCACTGGACGAAGGGAACTTGATGCTGGCAGCAGGTGTTCCCTCAAATACCCCGGACCCAAGCCATGTAGGGCTTTATAGGTAATGACCAGCACCTTGAATTTCACCCGGAGGGCAACCGGAAGCCAATGCAGCTCGCGGAGTAGAGGTGTTACATGGGAGTATCGGGAAACCCCCATCACGACTCGCGCGGCCGCATTCTGCACCAGTTGAAGCCTCCGAGTGGTCCTCAAGGGCAGCCCCATGTAGAGAGCATTGCAGTAGTCCAAATGGGAAGTCACAAGCGCATGAGTAACTGTACATAGGGCATCTCGGTCCAGATAGGGACACAACTGGTGCACCAGGCGAACCTGGGCAAAAGCCCCCCTGGTCACGGCTCCTATGTGGTCTTCAAAATTGAGTCGTGAATCCAGGAGGATGCCCAAGTTGTGAGCCCTATCTACGGGGGGTAACACCTCACCCCCCATCGTTAGAGATGGAATAGTCTGGTTGACCCGGGATGAAGGTATGCACAGCCACTCAGTCTTGGCGGGATTGAGACGAAGTCTGTTTCTCCCCATCCAGACCTGAACCGCCTCCAGGCACCGGGACATCACGGCGAGGGCATCACTGGGTTGGTTCGGGGTGGAAAGAAAAAGTTGGGTATCATCAGCGTACTGATGATACCCCACCCCAAAACCACGAATGATCTCACCCAGCGGCTTCATATAGATGTTGAACAGGGGGGGCGAGAGAACCAACCCCTGAGGAACTCCACAAATGAGAGGCCTCGGGGCGGATCTCTGCCCTCCCGTCAACACCGACTGCGAGCGGCCCAGGAGATAGGAGGAGAACCACCGTAAAACAGTGCCTCCCACTCCCAACCCCCTGAGTCGCTGCAGCAGGATACCATGGTCGATGGTATCGAAAGCCACTGAGAGATCTAATAGGACCAGGACAGAGGAGCAACCCCTGTCCCTAGCCCTCCAGAGATCATTCACCAGCGTGACCAATGCCGTCTCCGTGCTGTGTCCGGGTCTGAAACCCGATTGGTACGGGTCCAGATAATCAGTTTCCTCCAGGAACAGAGGAAGCTGATGCGCCACCACACTCTCAACAACCTTCGCCAAAAAGCGAAGGTTGGAGACTGGACGATAGTTATTTAAAACAGCCGGGTCCAAGGCAGGCTTCTTGAGGAGGGGTCTCACCACCGCCTCCTTCAAGGTGGCAGGGAAGACACCCTCCTTCAAAGAAGTGTGGGGTGGGGCAGAGGGATGGAGGTAGGTGTAGGCAATTTGATTAGAATAAAAGAGTTGGAAGTGACCCTGTAGGTCATCTAGTCCAACCCCCCACCCAAGCAGGAGACTTTACACCAGGGATGGCAAACTGCTGGCCCGCGGGCCGGTTGCATCATGCAACCTCAGCTCCGGCAATGCAAAAAAAGTCACGATATGTTGCGACATGTCACGTGATGTGGCGAGTTTGACATTTGTGCTCTAGACCATTTCTGACAGATGGCAGTCCAGTCTCTTCTTGAAAACCTCCAATGATGAAGCTCCCACAACAGCTGAAGGCAAATTGTTCCATTGGTGGATTGTTTTCACTGTCAGGAAATTTTTCCTTATCACTAGGTTGAATCTCTCCTTGATCAGTTTCCATCCATTGTTCTTTGTCTAGCCGTCAGGTGCTTGGAGAATAGCTTGACTCCCTCTTCTTTGGGGCAGCCCCTGTGATACTGAAAGGCTACTATCCTGTCCCCCCTCGTCCTTCTCTTCATTAAACTAGACGTACCCAATTCCAGCAACCGTTCCTTGTATGTTTTAGCCTCCAGTCCCCTAATCCTCTTTGTTGCTCTTCTCTGCACTCTTTCTAGAGTCTCAACATCTTTTTTATAGTGGCTACTACTGGTGTAACTGAGGTGGGGGAAGTAGCAGTAAATGACAAGGGTCTCCTCTCCAACCTACACCAGGACACATTCTGGCCCTTGGGTGATTCTGCCAGACCTGCCAGATGACACAGGGTCTTCTTATGAGGACAGGCTTATGAAGAGCCTGGGGTGGCCATTCTGGAGAGAAGACAACCAGGCTAGGACCTTTGAGGAGCATCTGGGGACATCAGAAGGAGCCCAAGAGGAGACGGCCAGGAGCTCTTCTCCTGCAGAGGGCAGAGAACTCTGCCCTCTGATCACGTAAGCCCCTCCCAGCAAAGGGTTTCAAGATCATTCTGGAAACTCACTTGGATGGTCCTGGCCAGAGACGGGGGTCAGCTCCGCCCAGAGGGTGAAGAGTCCCAGCAGCAGCAGAAGACCTCCAGAAGACATGATGAAGCCGTCTGCCCCACACCCGGGCTGCTCGTTCTATTTATTCTCTCAACTGGGAATTTCACATCCAGGAAGCAGGATGGAGTAATAGAGTGAGGATTTCATTTCTTTCCTCTTTCATTAGTTGGTTGAACAAGAGGTGTTGGATCCTCTGAGCTGCATTGGCTGGACGGTTGGGGAAAGGAAGGCAGGTCCCTGATGCCACGTCTAGTCTCCGCCCCTCACACACACGCTCCAGGCCCCTATTGCCATTCCCAAATGTGAAGTTCTGTTGAGTCTAGTATTGTTCCGTCTAGTCCCAGGGTTGCAAAGTCCAAGAACGAAGGCACAAATCCGCAAATACACACACACACACACACACACACACACACACACACACAAAAGGTCTGAAATCCAGGCACACTGCAAAGTCCATGCACAATACGCAAGGCAAGGTATGAGTCCTCCTCCTCCTCTTCCTCCCCTCCAACCCTCCCCTCCTCCTTCTCCCAAACCCCACAGCCTTCTAACAGTGATGTTGTTCCCTAGATGGGTGATGAAACAATTGCAAGCTCAGAGAACCCCAAGGATGCCTCAGAAAACAGAATGGCGGGGGGAAAAATTAGATACACGAGAACCTCTGCATGAAACGTTCCCTTCATCTCTCCAATTTTCTTGAAAAGATCTCTGATCCTCCCTATTCTATTGTTTTCTTCTATTTCTTTGCATTGTTCATTTAAGAAGGCATTCTTATCTCTTCTAGCTATTCTCTGGAATTCTGCATTCAATTGGGCGTATCTTTCTTTTTCTCCCTTGCCTTTCGCTTCCCTCCTTTCCTCAGCTATTTGCAAAGCTTCCTCAGACAGCCATTTTGCTTTCTTGCATTTCTTTTTCTTTGGGATGGTTTTGGTTGCTACCTCTTGTACAATGTCACGAACCTCTGTCCATAGTTCTTCAGGCACTCTGTCTATCAGATCTAATTCCTTAAATCTATTTGTCACCTCTACTGTATATTCAACAGGGATATGATTTAATTCATACCTGAGTGGCCTAGTGCTTTTCCCTACTTTCTTCAGTTTAAGCCTAAACTTTGCAAGGAGAAGCTCATGGTCTGAGCCACAGTCAGCTCCTGGTCTTGTTTTTACCGACTGTATAGAGCTTCTCCATTTTTGGCTGCAGAGCACATAGTCAATCTGATTTCTGTGTTGACCGTCTGGTGATGTCCATGTGTACAGCCGTCTCTTGGGTTGTTGGGAAAGAGTGTTTGCGATGACCATCGTATTCTCTTGACAAAATTCTATCAGCCTGTGCCCTGCTTCATTTTGTACTCCAAGGCCAAACTTGCCTGTTATTCTGGTTATCTTTTGGCTTCCTACTTTAGCATTCCAATCCCCCATGATGATAAGGACATCATTTTTGGTGTTAGTTCTATAAGGTGCTGTAGTGCTTCATAGAACTGGTCAATTTCATCCTCTTCAGCACTGGTGGTTGGGGCATAGACCTGGACTACTGGGATATTGAATGGTTTGCCTTGGATTCGAACTGAGATCATTCTGTCATTTTGAGGATTGTATCCCAGTATTGCTTTTCCTACTCTTTTATTGACTATGAAGGCTACTCCATTTCTTCTGAGGGATTGTTGCCTGCAGTAGTATACCTGATGGTCATCTGAATTAAATTCACCGATTCCTGTCCATTTTAGTTCGCTGATACCTAAGATGTCGATGTTCAGTCTTGTCATCTCTTGTTTGACCACGCCCAGCTTTCCTTGATTCGTGAATCTTACATTCCAGGTTCCTATGGAGAATAAATCTTTACAGCATCGGACTTTCCTTTCACCACCAGACATATCCACAGCTGAGCGTCCTTTCGGCTTTGGCCCAGTCGCTTCATTCTTTCTGGCGCTACTACTGTAGTACTAGCCCTCTGCTCTTCCCCAGTAGCATATTGGACGCCTTCCGACCTGAGGGGCTCATCTTCCAGCATCATATCGTTTTGCCTTTTGGTACTGTCCATGGGGTTTTCATGGCAAAGATACTGGAGTGGGTTGCCATTTCCTTCTCCAGTGGATCACGTTTTGTCAGAACTCTCTGCTATGACCTGTCCGTCTTGGGTGGCCCTGCACGGCATAGCTCATAGCTTCATTGAATTACGCAAGCCCCTTCGCCACGACAAGGCAGTAATCCATGAAGGGGCACTTCCTCACAGCAGGACTTAAAGGTCCCTGCGTTCCACCCAGAATCCAACGAAAACCCTCAAGGTCCAAATTTGTGATCAAGCGAAGCACAGGTCCTGAGTCAAGGAAACAGAAGTCACAGAGTCGGGGTATAAGCGCAGCAAGGGAAATGAACACTTGTTTCCAAGATCACACAGTTCTTCATCTTCTTCCTCCTGCTTTCCACAACCCCCCCCCCAGCACTGATGATCTTGAAATGTCTGCAATAAAAGTATCAAGCATGGAGAGCATCAAGGACCCCATACTCCTCCTCCTCCTCTCCAAAAACCCAACTCCTTTCTATCACTGTTGTGGTTAGGTAGTTGTGTCATGAAATGTGTGCAAGAAAACCACCAAGCTGGGGGAGCAGCAAGGTCCCACAATCTTCCTCCTCCTCCCCCTCCCCCTCAAACCCCCCTCCCTTCCAGCACTGATGAGGTTAGCTAGTTGTGTAATGAAAGGTGTGCAAGAGCACCAAGGACACCACAGTCCTCCTTCCCCTACTTCTCCTCCTCCTCCTCTTTCTCCTCCTCTTCTCCCCCTCCCCCTCAAACCCCACTCCCTTCCAGCACTGATGAGGTTAGCTTATTGGAGGTGTTCAATACGGTCTTGGAAGAAGCAAGAATTCCTAAGTCATGGTCTGAGGCAAACATAGTCCTTATCCCGAAAGATAATGCCGAACGTACATTAATTCAAAATTATAGACTTATATCTCTACTTAATTCTGACTACAAGATATTTACAACAGTCATAGCAGAGCGACTAAAAAGGTTCCTAAATGATTTTATACATGTGGATCAGAACGGTTTTCTTGCTAAAAGGCAAACTAAGCATAACATTAGGGTCATATTGGACACGTTAGAATATTACGAATCACATAGCAAACAACAGATGGCGTTGTTATTCTTAGATGCCCAGAAGGCCTTTGATAATGTTAAATGGTCATTTTTATATCAACAACTTAGATATATGGCTATGGGTGAAAAATTTACAAATATAATAAGGGCAATTTATACTAATCAGGAAGCAAAGGTAATTATAAATGGGGAAGCATCTAGGAAATTTCAAATACAAAAGGGAACACGGCAAGGCTGCCCCTTATCTCCATTACTGTTTATATTGACATTAGAAGTCCTAACGAGGATAATTAGAAATGAACCGCAGATAAAAGGATTAGACATTAAAAAGGAAACCTTCAAACTTCAAGCATTTGTGGATGATCTGGTCTTTATCATGGAGGACCCACAACATTTGGGACTGAAATTGTTGTAAGAATTAGTTAAACATGGTGAAGTCGTGGGGCTGAAAATAAATAGGGGTAGAACCAAGATGATTGTTAAAAATATGACCAATAAACAGAAAGATAATTTGGCTAGAACTATGGACATAGAAATAGTTAAGAAAATAAAATATTTAGGAATCACCATCACGGCTAGATGCACTTCACTTAAAGAAGACAATTACGATAAAATAGTGAAACAAATAAAAGGTGATTTGGAAAGACGGGGGAACTTGAGTCTTTCACTACTGGGGAGAATTGCAGTGATTAAAATAAACGTCTTGCCTAAAATCTTGTTCCTGTTTCAAAATATTCCAACACAACTTGATTCAGAATTCTTTTGAAATCTGAATAAACTGTCATTAAATTTCATTTGGCAAGGGAAAAAACCAAGAATTCAAATGAAATATTTGCAGCATGCAAAGGAAAACGGGGAATTTGGATTGCCATGCCGCAGCGTTAAATTGGATTAGAGAGTGGATAATTCTGAAGAACAAAAGATTACTAACTTTAGAAGGCCATGATTTACAATTTGGTTGGCATGCTTTTCTTTGGACTGAGAAACAAGGATTATTTTGACATTTTCAAAAACATCGGATTAGACAAGCCTTATTCAATATTTGGAACAAAATTAGAAACCAAAACTATACTAAAATACCAGTCTGGCTGTCCACCCTCGAAGCGATTGTTTATCCAAATCTGTTCAATTTGGGTAATAATATTACATACAAAGATATTATGGATAATGAGGGGGAATTGAAATCTAGAAGCGATTTAGAACTACAAGGGATAAAATGAGATTGGTGGGCCTATCTACAGATACAATCACGATTCGGGAAAGACAAGAAAGAATGGGGGATAAATACCCAAGAAACTGCTTTGGATAAAATATTATTGGGTCCAGATGACAAACACTTAAGGAAATTGTATAGTTTGCTTTTGGGATATAAAATGTTTGAGGAACAAGTGAAGGAACCTATGTTGTCTTGGGCCAAAAATGTGGGGCATGGCATCGATCTTGACATATGGCTAATGCTCTGGGATAGGAATAAAAGGATAACACTGGCCTCAGCCTATAAGGAAAATTTATTTAAAATGTTTTATCGATGGCATCTCCCCCCAGCACGTTTAGCTACAATGTATAAGACAATATCTCCTAGTTGTTGGAAATGCTCTGAAGAAATAGGCACATATTTTCATGTATGGTGGTCTTGCAGTAAGACGCAAAGGTATTGGCAAAAGATTTGGACTTGGTTAAAAGAAATACTAGGACGCAAAGTCGAGTTTAGATCAGAATTTTTTTATTGGGTATAACAGAGGAGAAATACTCCAAAGAAGAGTTATATTTGTTGATCCATATCATTACAGCAGCAAGAATGTCGTTCGCCCAGAATTGGAAAAGGAGTGAAATACCGGACGAAAGCGAGGTGATAAATAAAATTTGGGCGTGCGCAGAAATGGACAAATTAACCCTGGAAATCCAGTGGCGTAGCGTGGGGGGTGCAGGGGGGGCCGGCTGCACCGGGCGCAACATCTGGGGGGGCGCCCATTAAGCTCGCCGGAGGGGGACGATTCCGCTTCGCCGAGGATCGGAGGAGCGAGCGAGCGGGCGGAGCGTAGAAAGCAACCGCATTCGCTGCGCCCAGCCAGAGCGGGATCCCGTCCTCTCGCGGCTACGGATCACCTCCTTTCTCGGGTGGGGGTGGGGAGGCTTGGCGGCGTCTTGCCTCCCTCTCTTTCTCCCACCACGGTTCTCCTCCGCTTGGCTCTCAACCTGCAAGCCCGCCCCCCCCCGACCCAGCTCCCGCCCCCGTCTCCTCCTTTCCCGGAGGTAAAGGTAACAACTGCAGCTGCCACACCTGCGGCTGCTTGCTGCTGCTCCTCCTCCTCCTCCTCCTCCTGCCGTATTGACTCTCTGTGGCCATTCGGTTCCCCCTGCAGGAGGCGATCGGGACCGCCCCCCGCCGACACACGTCGCCAGCAGCGAGAGTTTCCAGCCAGGCCGGCGAATCTTTGGGGCGAGGTGCCAAAGAGAAGGAGGCGGCTTGGCTTGGATAAGCAGCGTCTGGGCAGAAAATAGGTCGGGCGCTGCAGCAAGTATGAATTCCTGGGGTTCAGCCTAAGCAGGCAAAGTTGCAGGGTGGGTTGGTTGGCTTTTCCGGCTTTGGAATAACCTTGGGAAGCTGAGGCATTGTAAGTTGGAAGTCATTGTTTGTCGCCTAACATGACATAACATGACATGACATGACATAACAAGATGGAGAAAACTAACCAATTGTGGGATCATAAATCTTGATGAAGCCCATCATCGCTCCATGTGATGTATGCACTCAATCTACAAACGTAGTCCAAGCCTATTCACATCTGTTGTAAGGTCATTCTCTTGTGGGGTTTATCCTGACGTCCACTAAGAGTGGAACAAACATGCCCCATTAACCATTTTCAACGCCATGTCCTCTCTTTGTCTCATCCTAAATCACAGCTGAGGCACCTTAAAGTTGCCTTGTTTCAGTTTTAAACTAGCATTTTCCCTCTTCTCCAGAGACCCTTTTTTGCCTTGAACCTAACTCAGGGGTAGGCAACCTTGGCTCTTTTATGACTCATGGACTTCAACTCCCAGAATTCCTGAGCTAGTGGAAGAGACTCGAGTGCTAAAATCCACGGGTTAGGGGGCGCAAATTACTTGCCTTGCCCCGGGTGCTGACAACCCACGCTACGCCACTGTGGAAATCTCAATCAGGTTATTATAAAATCTGGAATAAGTTCTACGTTTGGTGGGGACAAAAGGAAGGTCTCCATTTGAGTTCATAGATTGGTTGATTGTTTTAAATATGGTATAATTGTCTATAACTGATGTGTATATTATGTGTATATATATATATGTAAATCTCAAAAATAATGTAAGACAAGAAGGTATGTCAGTCCGTTCATATCGTGTTTTAAACAATAAAATTTGTAAAAAAAAAAGAAAAAAGAAAAAGAAATTTGGTCGGGGTATGTAAATTTTAAGGGTCTTTGTCTCCCTAATCCAGGGGACTTCAAACTTGGCAACTTTAAGACTTTCTGTCTCTGAGACGTGTCTCCCCTGTGGATTCCCTCTGGAAAGCCACACTGGGGCTTTTGTGGGGAGGGAAAACCCTCAAGGGGGCAGAAAAAGGCAGCTGAGACCAAGAAGGCAGCGAGAACAAAGCTTTATTGCAGAACAGAAGGGATGAAGCCAGGGTGGGTTTGGGGGGAGGGTCTCCAGAATAATCCAGGACGGAAGGAAAGCCTGTCAGTGAAGTTGGCGAATTAGACCCAATTCAGGTGGGTCTCCCCATTGCGGATGCTGTAAAAAGAGACATTCAGACATGAGATTTCTGCCCAGGACTGCAGGCAGTGCTTCATCCTGGCTAATCGTACAACCACAGAGACTCGAATTGAAATCTGGAGGAATGGCCTGATTGGGAGAGCCTGGAAGCACTGGGGTAGCTGCCCCCCTGGAGTTATGGGGCTCCATCACTGGGGGTTTCAAGCAGAACACTCAATATAGAATAACAGAATTGGAAGGGACTTTGGAGGTCTTCTAGTCCAACCCCCTGGTTAGGCAGGAAACCCTACACCATTCCAGACAAGTGGCTGTCCAGTCTCTTCTTGAAAACCTCCAGTGACGAAGCACCCTCAATTTCTGGAGGCAGCTTCTGTTCCACTAATTAATTATTCTCACTGCCAGGAAATTTCTTCCTAGTTCCAGGTTGCTTCTCTCCTTGATGAGTTTCCATCTGTCGCTTCTTGTCCTGCCCTCAGGTGAATTGGAGAATGGACTCCACAGTTCAACCCTGAAAATTCCCTTCCCTTCTACTGAATCAATCATAGCCTGTTGTGAGAACCAGGATATAACATTAAGCCACCCAGTTCAATGAAGCAGTCAGCCCTCAGCTCCTTCCCTACTTACCAACACAGGTCTGGTGACATTCATCCCTGGTCTTAAAATTGTTGGCATTCCCACCGCATCCACCGTAAAAAAATTCTTTACATTTGTTTGATGCCGGGTTGTAGTAGAAACGAGGCTTATGGGCTTTACATATTCCAGGATCAGCAGGGAGATAACAAAACACTGCAGGAAATGGAAAGGTGTGTTTGTGTGTGTTATTTGATTAGCTAGCAGAAACCTCTTTAAGGCACTTCCCCAACCTGGTGCCCTCCTAGTATTCTCAGTCTGCACATGGTCAAGAGCCATCTGGGATGTTTTATTTGGCTTCCTGGGTTGGACCAGATGGCTGAATGATGGATCCTGTTCCTTAAACTCTGGATTCTGCTGTTGCATTGAGTAAAAATAAGTCAGCCTTGCCCTGAAAATACAATTCTCTTTTTTGGGGCCCCCTCTGATTTCTGTCTCCTATTCAGCTGACACCCAACCACCATCTCAAGAACCTTCCCCAAGGAGGCACCACCAAGCCAGAGGTTCTAGATTGGGGTTCTTGGTTTTCTCTCCGTGGGGGAGAACTCTGCCCTCTGATCACGTAAGCCCCTCCCAGCAAAGGGTTTCAAGATCATTCTGGAAACTCACTTGGATGGTCCTGGCCAGAGACGGGGGTCAGCTCCGCCCAGAGGGTGAAGAGTCCCAGCAGCAGCAGAAGACCTCCAGAAGACATGATGAAGCCGTCTGCCCCACACCCGGGCTGCTCGCTCTATTTATTCTCCCCACTGGGAATTTCACATCCAGAAAGCAGGATGGAGTAATAGAGTGAGGATTTCATTTCTTTCCTCTTTCATTAGTTGGTTGAACAAGAGGTGTTGGATCCTCTGAGCTGCATTGGCTGGACGGTTGGGGAAAGGAAGGCAGGTCCCTGATGCCACGTCTAGTCTCCGCCCCTCACACACACACTCCAGGCCCCTATTGCCATTCCCAAATGTGAAGTTCTGTTGAGTCTAGTATTGTTCCGTCTAGTCCCAGGGTTGCAAAGTCCAAGAACGAAGGCACAAATCCGCAAATACACACACACACACACACACACACACACACACAAAAGGTCTGAAATCCAGGCACACTGCAAAGTCCATGCACAATACGCAAGGCAAGGTATGAGTCCTCCTCCTCCTCTTCCTCCCCTCCAACCCTCCCCTCCTCCTTCTCCCAAACCCCACAGCCTTCTAACAGTGATGTTGTTCCCTAGATGGGTGATGAAACAATTGCAAGCTCAGAGAACCCCAAGGATGCCTCAGAAAACAGAATGGCGGGGAAAAAAATTAGATACACGAGAACCTCTGCATGAAACGTTCCCTTCATCTCTCCAATTTTCTTGAAAAGATCTCTGATCCTCCCTATTCTATTGTTTTCTTCTATTTCTTTGCATTGTTCATTTAAGAAGGCATTCTTATCTCTTCTAGCTATTCTCTGGAATTCTGCATTCAATTGGGCGTATCTTTCTTTTTCTCCCTTGCCTTTCGCTTCCCTCCTTTCCTCAGCTATTTGCAAAGCTTCCTCAGACAGCCATTTTGCTTTCTTGCATTTCTTTTTCTTTGGGATGGTTTTGGTTGCTACCTCTTGTACAATGTCACGAACCTCTGTCCATAGTTCTCCAGGCACTCTGTCTATCAGATCCAATTCTTTAAATCTATTTGTCACCTCTACTGTATATTCAACAGGGATATGATTTAATTCATACCTGAGTGGCCTAGTGCTTTTCCCTACTTTCTTCAGTTTAAGCCTAAACTTTGCAAGGAGAAGCTCATGGTCTGAGCCACAGTCAGCTCCTGGTCTTGTTTTTACTGACTGTATAGAGCTTCTCCATCTTTGGCTGCAGAGCACATAGTCAATCTGATTTCTGTGTTGATGGTCTGGTGATGTCCATGTGTAGAGCCGTCTCTTGGGTTGTTGGGAAAGAGTGTTTGCGATGACCATCGTATTCTCTTGACAAAATTCTATCAGCCTGTGCCCTGCTTCATTTTGTACTCCAAGGCCAAACTTGCCTGTTATTCTGGTTATCTTTTGGCTTCCTACTTTAGCATTCCAATCCCCCATGATGATAAGGACATCATTTTTGGTGTTAGTTCTATAAGGTGCTGTAGTGCTTCATAGAACTGGTCAATTTCATCCTCTTCAGCACTGGTGGTTGGGGCATAGACCTGGACTACTGGGATATTGAATGGTTTGCCTTGGATTCGAACTGAGATCATTCTGTCATTTTGAGGATTGTATCCCAGTATTGCTTTTCCTACTCTTTTATTGACTATGAAGGCTACTCCATTTCTTCTGAGGGATTGTTGCCTGCAGTAGTATACCTGATGGTCATCTGAATTAAATTCACCGATTCCTGTCCATTTTAGTTCGCTGATACCTAAGATGTCGATGTTCAGTCTTGTCATCTCTTGTTTGACCACGTCCAGCTTTCCTTGATTCGTGAATCTTACATTCCAGGTTCCTATGGAGAATAAATCTTTACAGCATCGGACTTTCCTTTCACCACCAGACATATCCACAGCTGAGCGTCCTTTCGGCTTTGGCCCAGTCGCTTCATTCTTTCTGGCGCTACTAGTACTAGCCCTCTGCTCTTCCCCAGTAGCATATTGGACGCCTTCCGACCTGAGGGGCTCATCTTCCAGCGTCATATCGTTTTGCCTTTTGGTACTGTCCATAGGGTTTTCATGGCAAAGATACTGGAGTGGGTTGCCATTTCCTTCTCCAGTGGATCACGTTTTGTCAGAACTCTCTGCTATGACCTGTTTGTCTTGGGTGGCCCTGCACGGCATAGCTCATAGCTTCATTGAATTACGCAAGCCCCTTCGCCACGACAAGGCAGTAATCCATGAAGGGGCACTTCCTCACAGCAGGACTTAAAGGTCCCTCCATCCCACCCAGAATCCAACGAAAACCCTCAAGGTCCAAATTTGTGATCAAACGAAGCACACGTCCTGAGTCAAGGAAACAGAAGTCACAGAGTCGGGGTATAAGCGCAGCAGGGGAAATGAGCACTTGTTTCCAAGATCACACAGTTCTTCATCTTCTTCCTCCTGCTTTCCACAACCCCCCCCAGCACTGATGATCTTGAAATGTCTGCAATAAAAGTATCAAGCATGGAGAGCATCAAGGACCCCATACTCCTCCTCCTCCTCTCCAAAAACCCAACTCCTTTCTATCACTGTTGTGGTTAGGTAGTTGTGTCATGAAATGTGTGCAAGAAAACCACCAAGCTGGGGGAGCAGCAAGGTCCCACAATCTTCCTCCTCCTCCCCCTCCCCCTCAAACCCCCCTCCCTTCCAGCACTGATGAGGTTAGCTAGTTGTGTAATGAAAGGTGTGCAAGAGCACCAAGGACACCACAGTCCTCCTTCCCCTACTTCTCCTCCTCCTCCTCTTTCTCCTCCTCTTCTCCCCCTCCCCCTCAAACCCCACTCCCTTCCAGCACTGATGAGGTTAGCTTATTGGAGGTGTTCAATACGGTCTTGGAAGAAGCAAGAATTCCTAAGTCATGGTCTGAGGCAAACATAGTCCTTATCCCGAAAGATAATGCCGAACGTACATTAATTCAAAATTATAGACTTATATCTCTACTTAATTCTGACTACAAGATATTTACAACAGTCATAGCAGAGCGACTAAAAAGGTTCCTAAATGATTTTATACATGTGGATCAGAATGGTTTTCTTGCTAAAAGGCAAACTAAGCATAACATTAGGGTCATATTGGACACGTTGGAATATTACGAATCACATAGCAAACAACAGATGGCGTTGTTATTCTTAGATGCCCAGAAGGCCTTTGATAATGTTAAATGGTCATTTTTATATCAACAACTTAGATATATGGCTATGGGTGAAAAATTTACAAATATAATAAGGGCAATTTATACTAATCAGGAAGCAAAGGTAATTATAAATGGGGAAGCATCTAGGAAATTTCAAATACAAAAGGGAACACGGCAAGGCTGCCCCTTATCTCCATTACTGTTTATATTGACATTAGAAGTCCTAACGAGGATAATTAGAAATGAACCGCAGATAAAAGGATTAGACATTAAAAAGGAAACCTTCAAACTTCAAGCATTTGTGGATGATCTGGTCTTTATCATGGAGGACCCACAACATTTGGGACTGAAATTGTTGTAAGAATTAGTTAAACATGGTGAAGTCGTGGGGCTGAAAATAAATAGGGGTAGAACCAAGATGATTGTTAAAAATATGACCAATAAACAGAAAGATAATTTGGCTAGAACTATGGACATAGAAATAGTTAAGAAAATAAAATATTTAGGAATCACCATCACGGCTAGATGCACTTCACTTAAAGAAGACAATTACGATAAAATAGTGAAACAAATAAAAGGTGATTTGGAAAGACGGGGGAACTTGAGTCTTTCACTACTGGGGAGAATTGCAGTGATTAAAATAAACGTCTTGCCTAAAATCTTGTTCCTGTTTCAAAATATTCCAACACAACTTGATTCAGAATTCTTTTGAAATCTGAATAAACTGTCATTAAATTTCATTTGGCAAGGGAAAAAACCAAGAATTCAAATGAAATATTTGCAGCATGCAAAGGAAAACGGGGAATTTGGATTGCCATGCCGCAGCGTTAAATTGGATTAGAGAGTGGATAATTCTGAAGAACAAAAGATTACTAACTTTAGAAGGCCATGATTTACAATTTGGTTGGCATGCTTTTCTTTGGACTGAGAAACAAGGATTATTTTGACATTTTCAAAAACATCGGATTAGACAAGCCTTATTCAATATTTGGAACAAAATTAGAAACCAAAACTATACTAAAATACCAGTCTGGCTGTCCACCCTCGAAGCGATTGTTTATCCAAATCTGTTCAATTTGGGTAATAATATTACATACAAAGATATTATGGATAATGAGGGGGAATTGAAATCTAGAAGCGATTTAGAACTACAAGGGATAAAATGAGATTGGTGGGCCTATCTACAGATACAATCACGATTCGGGAAAGACAAGAAAGAATGGGGGATAAATACCCAAGAAACTGCTTTGGATAAAATATTATTGGGTCCAGATGACAAACACTTAAGGAAATTGTATAGTTTGCTTTTGGGATATAAAATGTTTGAGGAACAAGTGAAGGAACCTATGTTGTCTTGGGCCAAAAATGTGGGGCATGGCATCGATCTTGACATATGGCTAATGCTCTGGGATAGGAATAAAAGGATAACACTGGCCTCAGCCTATAAGGAAAATTTATTTAAAATGTTTTATCGATGGCATCTCCCCCCAGCACGTTTAGCTACAATGTATAAGACAATATCTCCTAGTTGTTGGAAATGCTCTGAAGAAATAGGCACATATTTTCATGTATGGTGGTCTTGCAGTAAGACGCAAAGGTATTGGCAAAAGATTTGGACTTGGTTAGAAGAAATACTAGGACGCAAAGTCGAGTTTAGATCAGAATTTTTTTATTGGGTATAACAGAGGAGAAATACTCCAAAGAAGAGTTATATTTGTTGATCCATATCATTACAGCAGCAAGAATGTCGTTCGCCCAGAATTGGAAAAGGAGTGAAATACCGGACGAAAGCGAGGTGATAAATAAAATTTGGGCGTGCGCAGAAATGGACAAATTAACCCTGGAAATCCAGTGGCGTAGCGTGGGGGGTGCAGGGGGGGCCGGCTGCACCGGGCGCAACATCTGGGGGGGCGCCCATTAAGCTCGCCGGAGGGGGACGATTCCGCTTCGCCGAGGATCGGAGGAGCGAGCGAGCGGGCGGAGCGTAGAAAGCAACCGCATTCGCTGCGCCCAGCCAGAGCGGGATCCCGTCCTCTCGCGGCTACGGATCGCCTCCTTTCTCGGGTGGGGGTGGGGAGGCTTGGCGGCGTCTTGCCTCCCTCTCTTTCTCCCACCACGGTTCTCCTCCGCTTGGCTCTCAACCTGCAAGCCCGCCCCCCCCCGACCCAGCTCCCGCCCCCGTCTCCTCCTTTCCCGGAGGTAAAGGTAACAACTGCAGCTGCCACACCTGCGGCTGCTTGCTGCTGCTCCTCCTCCTCCTCCTCCTCCTGCCGTATTGACTCTCTGTGGCCATTCGGTTCCCACTGCAGGAGGCGATCGGGACCGCCCCCCGCCGACACACGTCGCCAGCAGCGAGAGTTTCCAGCCAGGCTGGCGAATCTTTGGGCCGAGGTGCCAAAGAGAAGGAGGCGGCTTGGCTTGGATAAGCAGCGTCTGGGCAGAAAATAGGTCGGGCGCTGCAGCAAGTATGAATTCCTGGGGTTCAGCCTAAGCAGGCAAAGTTGCAGGGTGGGTTGGTTGGCTTTTCCGGCTTTGGAATAACCTTGGGAAGCTGAGGCATTGTAAGTTGGAAGTCATTGTTTGTCGCCTAACATGACATAACATGACATGACATGACATAACAAGATGGAGAAAACTAACCAATTGTGGGATCATAAATCTTGATGAAGCCCATCATCGCTCCATGTGATGTATGCACTCAATCTACAAACGTAGTCCAAGCCTATTCACATCTGTTGTAAGGTCATTCTCTTGTGGGGTTTATCCTGACGTCCACTAAGAGTGGAACAAACATGCCCCATTAACCATTTTCAACGCCATGTCCTCTCTTTGTCTCATCCTAAATCACAGCTGAGGCACCTTAAAGTTGCCTTGTTTCAGTTTTAAACTAGCATTTTCCCTCTTCTCCAGAGACCCTTTTTTGCCTTGAACCTAACTCAGGGGTAGGCAACCTTGGCTCTTTTATGACTCATGGACTTCAACTCCCAGAATTCCTGAGCTAGTGGAAGAGACTCGAGTGCTAAAATCCACGGGTTAGGGGGCGCAAATTACTTGCCTTGCCCCGGGTGCTGACAACCCACGCTACGCCACTGTGGAAATCTCAATCAGGTTATTATAAAATCTGGAATAAGTTCTACGTTTGGTGGGGACAAAAGGAAGGTCTCCATTTGAGTTCATAGATTGGTTGATTGTTTTAAATATGGTATAATTGTCTATAACTGATGTGTATATTATGTGTATATATATATATGTAAATCTCAAAAATAATGTAAGACAAGAAGGTATGTCAGTCCGTTCATATCGTGTTTTAAACAATAAAATTTGTAAAAAAAAAAGAAAAAAGAAAAAGAAATTTGGTCGGGGTATGTAAATTTTAAGGGTCTTTGTCTCCCTAATCCAGGGGACTTCAAACTTGGCAACTTTAAGACTTTCTGTCTCTGAGACGTGTCTCCCCTGTGGATTCCCTCTGGAAAGCCACACTGGGGCTTTTGTGGGGAGGGAAAACCCTCAAGGGGGCAGAAAAAGGCAGCTGAGACCAAGAAGGCAGCGAGAACAAAGCTTTATTGCAGAACAGAAGGGATGAAGCCAGGGTGGGTTTGGGGGGAGGGTCTCCAGAATAATCCAGGACGGAAGGAAAGCCTGTCAGTGAAGTTGGCGAATTAGACCCAATTCAGGTGGGTCTCCCCATTGCGGATGCTGTAAAAAGAGACATTCAGACATGAGATTTCTGCCCAGGACTGCAGGCAGTGCTTCATCCTGGCTAATCGTACAACCACAGAGACTCGAATTGAAATCTGGAGGAATGGCCTGATTGGGAGAGCCTGGAAGCACTGGGGTAGCTGCCCCCCTGGAGTTATGGGGCTCCATCACTGGGGGTTTCAAGCAGAACACTCAATATAGAATAACAGAATTGGAAGGGACTTTGGAGGTCTTCTAGTCCAACCCCCTGGTTAGGCAGGAAACCCTACACCATTCCAGACAAGTGGCTGTCCAGTCTCTTCTTGAAAACCTCCAGTGACGAAGCACCCTCAATTTCTGGAGGCAGCTTCTGTTCCACTAATTAATTATTCTCACTGCCAGGAAATTTCTTCCTAGTTCCAGGTTGCTTCTCTCCTTGATGAGTTTCCATCTGTCGCTTCTTGTCCTGCCCTCAGGTGAATTGGAGAATGGACTCCACAGTTCAACCCTGAAAATTCCCTTCCCTTCTACTGAATCAATCATAGCCTGTTGTGAGAACCAGGATATAACATTAAGCCACCCAGTTCAATGAAGCAGTCAGCCCTCAGCTCCTTCCCTACTTACCAACACAGGTCTGGTGACATTCATCCCTGGTCTTAAAATTGTTGGCATTCCCACCGCATCCACCGTAAAAAAATTCTTTACATTTGTTTGATGCCGGGTTGTAGTAGAAACGAGGCTTATGGGCTTTACATATTCCAGGATCAGCAGGGAGATAACAAAACACTGCAGGAAATGGAAAAGTGTGTTTGTGTGTGTTATTTGATTAGTTAGCAGAAACCTCTTTAAGGCACTTCCCCAACCTGGTGCCCTCCTAGTATTCTCAGTCTGCACATGGTCAAGAGCCATCTGGGATGTTTTATTTGGCTTCCTGGGTTGGACCAGATGGCTGAATGGTGGATCCTGTTCCTTAAACTCTGGATTCTGCTGTTGCATTGAGTAAAAATAAGTCAGCCTTGCCCTGAAAATACAATTCTCTTTTTTGGGGGCCCCTCTGATTTCTGTCTCCTATTCAGCTGACACCCAACCACCATCTCAAGAACCTTCCCCAAGGAGGCACCACCAAGCCAGAGGTTCTAGATTGGGGTTCTTGGTTTTCTCTCCGTGGGGGAGAACTCTGCCCTCTGATCACGTCAGCCCCTCCCAGCAAACGGTTTCAAGATCATTCTGGAAACTCACCTGGATGGTCCTGCCCAGAGATGGGGGTCAGCTCTGCCCAGAGGGTGAGGAGTCCCAGCAGGAGAAGAAGACCTCCAGAAGACATGATGAAGCCGTCTGCCCCACACCCGGGCTGCTCGCTCTATTTATTCTCTCAACTGGGAATTTCACATCCAGGAAGCAGGATGGAGTAATAGAGTGAGGATTTCATTTCTTTGCTCTTTCATTAGTTGGTTGAACAAGAGGTGGGGAATCCTCTGAGCTGCATTGGCTGGACGGTTGGGGAAAGGAAGGCAGGTCCCTGATGCCACTTCTAGTCTCCGCCCCTCACACACTCCGGGCCACTAGTGCTATCCCCCAGGTCCCCACGCACACCAAATGTGAAGTTCTGTTGAGTCTAGTATTGTTCAGTCTAGTCCCAGGGTTGCAAAGTCCAAGAATGAAGGCACAAGTCCGCAAATCCCCCCCTACACACACAAGGACTGAAATCCAGGCACACTGCAAAGTCCATGCACAATAAGCAAGGCAAGGTATGAGTCCTCCTCCTCCTCCCCTCCTCCTTCTCCCAAACCCCACATCCTTCTAACAGTGATGTTGTTCCCTAGATGGGTAATGAAACAATTGCAAGCTCAGAGAACCCCAAGGATGCCTCAGAAAACAGAATGGCGGGGAAAAAAATATTAGATACACAAGAACCTCTTATGCATGAAGATTGCCTATGTTTTACGCATAGGTTATTACAGTTGTACACAAAATATCTCTTTTTTATTTATTTTATTTTATTTTATTTTATTATTTGAATCCCATTTATATCCTGCCCTTCTCCGAAGACTCAGGGCGGCTTACACTCTAAGCACAAATCAATGTGCTTAGCAATAGCCTTCATTCTATGTATATGCCTGCTTATTAGGGCTTTCGGGGAGCCCCAAGCGGCATTATTACAAAGTCAGCTTATTGCCCCCAACAATCTGGGTCCTCATTTTACCTATCTCGGAAGGATGGAAGGCTGAGTCAACCTTGAGCCTGGTGGGATGCGAACCTGCACTAATTGCAGGCAGCTGGTGTTACTTAAGGAGGCATTAGCCCACTGCTCCACCAAGGCTCTTTTGCAAGCCATCTGTGCTTAGTTCACCAATAATGTCCTCAATGTGGAGGAGTTCATTTCTCAGCAGACCGAAAAGCGTCCATTTCCACCGTCCGCCCGTCAGTTTCCATTTAACACAGCAGAAATTAAAGGAAGAATCTCCTGTCGCAGAGTCCACTGACTGTCCTCAGTGCTGCCGGACAGAGAGGGACACCCTCGTGAGTCACACTTGTGCCCGTGCCAGGGGCACCTGACCCTCTCAGGATGTCCCTGCCAATCCCTTCAGTCACAGTACAAGTTGTGATGCCAACAGGCAAACAGGTTTGGTAACCCAGGATGCTGATCTATAAGCCAGGATCCAGGAAGGAGCAGCAGCCCCAGGGCTCACCTGTTCGAAGACAACAGGCCTCCATTGTTAGAGATGCCAGGTGTTTCCTCACCTGTTGGCCTCACCTTACACGGAAAGGCCAGCGGTCTGTTGCGTTGAGGAAGAGTTGTCAATCTCCTCATCGGCTCTTCTCCTGCAAGGGGGTCTTCTCGCTTCCTCACAGCAGGACTTAAAGGTCCCTGCGTTCCACCCAGAATCCAATGTAAAACCCTCAAGGTCCAATTTTGTGATCAAACGAAGCACAGGTCCTGAGTCAAGGAAACAGAAGTCACAGAGTCGGGGTATAAGCGCAGCAGGGGAAATGAACACTTGTTTCTTCATCTTCTTCCTCCTCCTTTCCACAACCCCCCCCCCCAGCACTGATGATCTTGAAATGTCTGCAATAAAAGCATCAAGCATGGAGAGCATCAAGGACCCCATACTCCTCCTCCTCCTCCTCTCCAAAAACCCAACTCCTTTCTATCACTGATGTGGTAAGGTAGTTGTGTCATGAAATGTGTGCAAGAAAACCACCAAGCTGGGGGAGCAGCAAGGTCCCACAATCTTCCTCCTCCTCCCCTCCCCCTCAAACCCCCCTCCCTTCCAGCACTGATGAGGTTAGCTAGTTGGGTAACGAAAGGTGTGCAAGAAATCCACCGAGCTGAGAGAGCACCAAGGACTCCTCAGTTCAACCCTGGGCTACAAATATTCTCTCCCCTCTTGGCCTGATTTACTCCACGGGGCCACCCGGCCTCCATTCCCCACATTGGGAGCTCGACTGAGCAGCCCTGCCAGACGAACTGCAACCTTGCAAAATCCCAGCAACTCTTATCTGACTGCTGGTTTTAATTGTTTGGTATGGATGAG
Source organism: Vipera ursinii (assembly GCF_947247035.1). Lineage (NCBI taxonomy): Eukaryota > Metazoa > Chordata > Lepidosauria > Squamata > Viperidae > Vipera > Vipera ursinii. The sequence goes on from NC_139516.1 coordinate 1,559,709, forward strand.
GCTTATTGCTATGCAAGAACTTCTGAATTCTCAGATCTGGCCTGATCCAAACCCATTTCCCCGTGCAGTTGAAGTTCTGTCCTGTGAAACGTAAGGAGTTTCTGTTGGGTCTTCCGACTGCCATCAGCCCAGGGTGCCCCTCCCCCACAGCCCATCGATTAACCAACCCTGGTTAAGGAGGAGCAAGGACAGATGAAGGAACAAGGAATAAAAAAAATACCCCAGGCAGGTAGGAGAAGCTGCTGTGTACCAACCCCTCCTATGCATGGGCCAGTCTTGCTGCACTGATGACGTTACCCCAAATGGCAGTGAATGGTGAGCAACATGCAAACCAGGTTTTCATATCATCCAGGATCCGCCAGGAGAGATTGAGGGTGGGGCCCCAAGGGTTTCTCCTGGGTCCTCTGCTCTTCAATGAAGCTCTGAATCCCTGGATGAAGAGAGGTAGTCTATTGATTGCATGGGGCAAATCAAATCCAAAATTACCTCATTACGAGAAGAAATGAATGGAAGATGATGAAAGAATTTAGAATTGAGGATAAATTTGCTGACAGTCAGAGCAATTAATGACTAATATTATTAATCAATGGAACGACTTGCCTCCAGAATTCAGAATAGAATACAGAAAAACAGAGTTGGAAGGAACCTTGGAGGTCATCTAGTCCAACCGTCTGCTCACGCAGGAGACCCTGCACCCTTCCTGGTGTTGTGAGTGCCCCATCGCCAGAGGTTTTAAAGAAGAGGCTAGACAGCCCTTTGTCTGAAATGGTGTAGGGCTTCCCGCCTGATCCGGTGGTCGGACTAGAAGACCTCCAAGGTCCCTTCCAGCTCTGATGTTCTATCTCTTCCCAGGAGGAGGTGAGAAGCCACCAACTCTCGCTGGCTGGAAGGGCTCTTCCCCACAACTGCAAACATGGCTGCATCAGAGGAGGATCTGTGTGACCGCAGCCTTGAACGAGGCGGTTTGTTCAGCGTGTTGCATGGGGATTTGGGTAAAGAGGAACGGTGAGAGCGGAGCCCGGATGCCCTCAAATCAGGAGTGACCGTTTGCCTTGGCCATGCAAGGAAGGGCTCTCTGGGACAGACCATTTGGGAGGAGGGTGTGTGTGGGGGGAATTCCCTGAGCATCTGAGCACAAACACCTGGGTGGCGCTTGCCAGCTGCTGGCAGAATGAAGGCAATACACAGGTTTCTGTTTGGAATGTAAAACAAAAGAAATAAAGGTGTTTACTCTGGTTAGATTTATATCACCAGGAATGTATAGATATATATCACTGTCTCCAGGAATTGGACTCAGCTCTTCTCTTCACAACAGCCCTGTGGGGGAGGATGGGCTGAGAAAGAAGGCTTGTCTGAGGTCAGTCCAGATAGCTCAGTGGCCCCAGCCCAGCTGTTGGCTTCAGCATTACGCCTGACTTTGTTCACACAACACCCTTGAATTGCTTTTAACAGCCTTCCTTCCTTCCTTCCTTCCTTCCTTCCTTCCTTCCTTCCTTCCTTCCTTCCTTCCTTCCTTCCTTCCTTCCTTCCTTCCTCCCTCCCTCCCTCCCTCCCTCCCTCCCTTCCTTCCTGGCAAAGGAGATTTTGTGTGGACAGCTATACAGATTAATGTTTAAAACAGACAAATATCTCCATGCAGGAGAAGCCCTCATGTAGCAAATATTTTTCCCTAAGATTCTGTTCTGTTTTGCAGCTTTCTTCCTCCTGCTTCTCTCCCCCCCCGTTCTGCTTAATTTAAATAAAGGCAAAAAACTTTCTCTGATGTGCCTCATGGCCCCCAGCCAGACCATCCGTGTGGAGCCATCGCAGGACGGCAGAGGCTCTGTGCCCACCCCAGACTTACTCTGGAGTAAGCCCTTCCTGGGGACTGAGCTTCTGTCCATCCGGCAGGGATTTCTGGCTACGAGAGAGGCGCTTCCCCTGCGGATCCCCCCCCGGAAAGCCACGTTGGGGAAGGGTGCTCCTCTTCCCCTGACATGGGGGGGACATGGGTCAATGTAGGGAGGGAAAACCCCCAAAGGGGCAGAAGGAGACACCAGAGACTAAGACGGGAAGCTGGAACCAAAGCTTTATTGCAGAGAAGGAGGGATGAGCACAGGGTGGGTTTTGGGGGGAGGGTCTCTGGGGTGGTCCAGGACAGAAGAAGGCTCTTTGGCTCAAGTTGGAACACTAGATCCAATTCGGGTGGGTCTCCTCGTGGGTCAAGCTGTAAAAAAACCAAAACATTCAGATGTGAGGTTTCCGCCCATGATTCCCTCCAGGTCTTCCCCCTGCCTCATCTTTCAGCCACGGAGACCCAGGCCTGAAGTCAGGGGGAATGTCCTGATTGGGAGAGAAGGGAAGCAATGGGGCAGCCTCCCCACGGGAGTTATGGGGCTCCAACACCGGGGCTTTCAAGCAAAGGTGGGACGGGGTCTCTCCAGGATGCTCTGAGGATTTCTTCAATGGAAGGAGGATGGAGTAAAAGACCTACCGTGTCATTCCCCCATCCTCTCTTTCCAGGAAACTTCAAAGCCACCAGTTGGGCACGTTCACAGGAGCTTCCTAACTCCGTCAGGGAGCATTTTCCTTTTTTTCTTTCCTTTTTTTCTGTTCTGCTTCATTAAATTAATGTGAGCTTATCTTTGGTGCCCCTGGTGAAGCTATGGTGGACCTTCGGGTCACCTGAGCATGGACCAGTTGTGCTGCCACCACGTGGCTGTTTCGGAGAAATTACAATGTGGGCAGTCAGACCCCCCTACCCTATGATGTATTTCCTCTTCCCTCCCCTTTCTGGGATGGACTTCCTCCTCCTTTGTCCCTAGAGAATCTCCTCCTCCATTAACCAGAAAACATGTGACAACAGCAGACATGTGCAGACGCTGGGAGTATTACCATTTTCTGACCTTGGAGATACCTTGGAAATGTCTTCGAAATGCTGTACAAATATCATATTAATGCACCCCACCTACTGTATTCGACTCTACATGCAATAAAGGTATTTCTATATGATAAAGGTGTTTTCCATGAGTTCAACTATCTGGAGAGAGCTGTTAAGGTTAATGACTTCTGCTTATATAGACCATAGAAGTCTTAACAAGAGATTAATTACAGTACAATGGCTTGGATCCAGAATACCAGTTCTGGTCTGCCCAGATGATGAGCTGGACCAAAGTGGACAAGAGGTTCTGTCCCAGCCTCTCCTCCTCCTGGAAGTCCTCCTTGCCTGGGACCTTCTGGCGTCCTGACCAGACTGGCAGGAGGACCATCTTCTCCAACACAACAACCCAGCAGCAGCTGAACTGGTGGAGGGCATTCTCTCAAAGGAGGTTCAAGAGGAGAAGAGGTCAAGAGAAAGAGGGAGGGGGACATAGAGGATCAGTCTCATGACTTCCAGAGAACGGGGGTGGGGTACCTATCAGACGAAAAGTCCCCACCTCACCACACCAAGCTCTGCTTCAGCATCAGGGTATACCTTTTCAACCTTTGATAGACCAGAGGAGAGCCTGGAGATGCAGCAGCCTGAGAGACCCCAGAGAAACCTGCAGGTGCCCAGACCATGTCTAGGCTGAGGAGATACCACACAGCCATTCCTCTGGACTGAGCAAACTACACAAGTGACAATGTGTGACACCTACCAAACTTCTTATGGACGGCATCCTTGCACTCAGTCAGGCATCCGTAACGGCAACATTTCTTCTCCCCAGGACATTTCCAGTCATTTTCACAATTCTTGCGACAAGTAATCTTGTCTTGCTGGCCCTGTTGTTGAGGGCCCCGGGGACACAGCCCAGGCTTTTCTGCAAAACAGAAGATCCCAAGACTGAGAGACTCTCCTGGAATTGGAATCCCAGAACAAGGAAGATCCCATCTCTGGAGCTTTCAGGAGCCAAAACATCTCCACACATCCAGATGAGACGCTGCCAGATCCCACCTCCCCACCTCCTTCCCCACAAAGCAGAGCCATTCCCTGCTGGGTAGGCCTCTCAGGGAACTGGGCTCCCCTCTCTTGCCCCAGATGCTGGGGGTGGACATGGACAAGCCCACCAAAGAGGAAGGAGGAATTCCGGGGAATGGGAGGCAGAGATTTCTCTGCTGGTCCTGCACACTCCCTCAGCCCCCTCCCCAAATAACACAGAGAGGGTAAGACAGCGCCCTCCCCCAAGAGGGCGACGGACAACCAGAGAGGTCTTCTTTCCTTGGACCTCCTGGAAGTTGCCTGAAGGTCTTTGGCTAAATGAGGAGGTCGAAGTCCTGAGCTGGCTGCCTCAGCACAGGCACCTGGGCTCCCTCAGAATTGGGCCCTTGGTGGTTCATGGACTGGGCAGGATGGATCCCTCATGCCAACATCCACATAATCAGGGACACACAGCCCAGCAGAAAATAATTCCCCAATCAAGCAAATGTCAAGAAGGAAACCCCACCCCCACCAAGACTTGCAGGGAAAGCTGAAGAATCTAAACAGGGCAGCAAAGCCCAAACTCTACTGCAGTGATGACGTTCTCTGGCTGGGTCATGAAATGTCTGCAAGAAAATGACGAAGCTCAGAGGGCACCAAGGACCGCACAGTCCTCCTCCTCCTCCTCCTCCTCCTCCTCCTCCTCCTCCTCCTCCTCCTCCTCCTCCTCTCTGCAAACCCACTCCCTTTTAGCACTGATAATGTTCCCTAGTTGGGTCATAAAACAGTCTGCAAAACCCCCCACCAGGCTTACACAGTGCCAGAAATTCCACAATTCAAACATAAGTGACAAAGATTCCATTCTACTGATTCAATCCTAGCCTGCTGTAAGAATCAGGATATTACATTAAGCCATCCTAGGCTTAATTTTAGGTGACAGCAGCAGTCAGCCCACAACTCCTTCCCTACTTACCAACACAGGTGTGGTGACATTGATCCCTGGTCTTAAAATTGTTGGCATTGCCGGGACATCCACCAAATGAAAATTCTTTACATTTGTTTGAAGCCGAGTCGTAGTAAAATCGAAGTGTATGGGCTTTACATATTCCAGGATCAGCAGGAAGATGACAAATCTCTGCAGGAAATGGAAAGGTGTGTTTGTGTGTGTTATTTGATTAGCTAGCACAAAAGTCTTTAAGGCACTTCCCCAACCCGGTGCCCTCCTAGCATGCTCAGTCTGCACATGGTCAAGAGCCATCTGGGATGTTTTAATTTGGTTTACTGGGTTGGACCAGATGATGGATCCTGTTCCTTAAACTCCGGATTCTGCTGTTGCATTGAGTAAAAATAGGTCAGACCTCCCCTGAAAATGCAATTCTCTTTTTTTTTGGGGGGGGGGCCCTCCGATTTCTGTCTCCTATTTGGCTGATACCCAACCACCATCTCAAGAAGCTTCCCAGAAGAGGCACCACCAAGCCAGAGGTTCTAGACCAGAGTCCCTTCCTGGGGCAGAATTCAGCCCTCTTATCTCATCAGCCCCTCCCAGCAAAGGGTTTCAAGATCATTCTGGAAACTCACTTGGACGGTCCCGGCCAGAGACGGGGGTCAGCTCTGCCCAGAGGGTGAGGAGTCCCACCAGCAGCAGAAGACCTCCAGAAGACATGATGAAGCCGTCTGCCCCACACCCGGGCTGCTGACTTTATTTATTCTCCCTACTGGGAATTTCACCCCTGCAGTTCCAGGAATCAGGATGAGGTAATACAGTGAGAATCTGAATTCTTTCCTCTTTCACAAGATGGTTGGACAAGAGAAGGGGAATCCCAAAAGTTGGATTGGCTGATTACTTTGACGAAAGCTAGGTAAGATGTTATCCCATCTGCCTGAAAGTGATTGTTTTGACATTCCCTTTCTATACATATACATATACATATACATATACATATACATATACATATACATATACATATACATATACATATACATATACATATACATATACATATACATATACATATACATATACATATACATATACATATACATATACATATACATATACATATACATATACATATACACCTATTACTATTGGTACTACCCTTGCTTGCCTTTGCCACAGTCGTTCTATTTCTATTTATTTATTTAATTTGTATACCGCCCTTCTCCCGAAGGACTCAGGGCGGTGAACAGGGCAATACATAATAAAAACAAGATACAAAAATTAAAAATTTGTAGGTCTTTGTATTTTATTATCTTCTCTAGTTCTTTCCCGTCTATTCTGCTGTCTCCAGGCACTGCCACGTTCGCTATCCAGACTTTTTTGTCTTCCTTATCGACAATTGTTAAGTCCGGGGTGTTATGTTGCAGGTTGTTGTTGTTGTTATAGTTGAAAGTGAAAATCAATCTTGAAACAATTATTATTTGGATGCTGTTTTTAAATGTTTGGTATCGATGACGCTTATTGCTATGCAGTAACTTCTTGGCCTCCTTCTCCTATGTTGCCTAATCAATATCATGTTCCACCTCTCTCTCTTGTGAAATTTAGGAATTGCTTTTGGCTCTTCCAACTGCCAGGTGAGAACTCTAATCCTCCACAGTTAGGACAAGCTGCTGCGTACCAACCCTTCCTATCCATGGACCACTCTTGCTGCACTGATGACGTTACCCAGTATGGCAGTGAAAGGTGAGCAACATGCAAACCAGGTTCTCAGAACACCCAGGATCCGCCAGGAGAGATCGAGGGTGGGGCCCCAAGGGTTTCTCCCGGGTCCTCTGTTCGTCAATGAAGCTCTGAATCCTTGGATGAAGAGGGGGAGTATATTGATCACATGAGAGAGTTAATCCTCTGGAAGAAAGAAATAAAATCCAAAATTACCTCCTTACAAGAAGAAATGGGTGGAAGGTGATGAAAGAGAAATTTCCTGACAGTGAGAACAGTTGATCAGTGGGATGACTTCAGAGGTTGTGGGTGCTCCATTGCTGGAACTTTTTAAGAAGAGACTGGGCAGATAATAATAATGATGATGATAATGATAATAATAATGATAATGATAATAATAATAATAATAATAATAATAATAATAATAATAATAATAATAATGACAACGACAACAGCAACAGCAGCAACAACAACAAAGTTGGCAGGGACCTTGGAGGTCATCTAGTGCAAGAGCAACAAAGATGATCAGGGGACTGGAGACTGAAACATACAAAGGACGGCTGCTGGAATTGCATATGTCGAGTTTAACGAAGAGAAGGGTGAGGGGTGACATGATAGGAGTGTTCCAGTATCTCAGGGGCTGCCCCAAAGAAGAGGGAGTCAAGCTATTCTCCAAAGCCCCTGAAGGCAGGACAAGAAGCAACGGATGGAAACTCATCAAGGAGAGAAGCAACCTGGAACTCAGGAGAAACTTCCTGACAGTGAGAACATTTAATCTCTGGAATGATTTGCCTCCAGAAGCTGTGAATGCTCCAACACGAAGTTTTTAAGAAGAGATTATAGGGTTTCCTGTCTGAGTAGGGGGGTTGAACTAGAACACCTCCAAGATCTCTTTCAACTCTGTTGTTGTTGTTGTTCTTGTTCTTCTTGTTGTTGTTATTACCTGCTCAGGCAGGAAACCCTATACCATTTCATACAAATGGCTGTCCAGTTTCTTTTTTAAAACTTCCAGTGTTAGAGCATTCTGAAGAAAAGCCGTTCCACTGGTTAATTGTTCTCCCTGTCAGGAAATTTCTCCTTAGTTCCAAGTTGCTTCTCTCCTTGGTTAGTTTCCATCCGTTGCTTCTTGTCCTGCCTTCAGGTGCTTTGGAGAATAGCTTGACTGCCTCTTCTTTGTGGCGGCCCCTGAGATACTGGAACACCATTACCAAGCCATTGTAAAGTGGTATTAACACTTCACATGATCCTGATTCTATCCCTCTGTTAATGCAGCCTAGCACTGTGTTGGCTTTTTTGGCAGCTGCAGTACACTGCTGGCTCATATTGAAGTGATTGTCCACTAGGACTCCAAGATCCCTCTCACAGTTGTTACTATTGACCAAGGTACCCCCTATACTATACATGTGTATTTGGTTTTTCCTGCCTAAGTGTAGAACCTTAGTTTTTTCACCATTGAATTTGATTTGTTTAGATAGCACCCAATGTTCAAATGTCATAGTTCCGACAAACAGAGATGAATAAAGCAGAACTCTAAGGCTTGGAAATCCCTCAAAGAACATCTTTATTAGTTACAAAGTATCGGCACAGTCAAAAGTGAAACCAAGACTGAACACACAAGTAACAATTGCCCAATTACAAAGTTAAATGTCCCACCCACAAAACTATGCAAGCAACTATTCCCGAATATACTCATTTGGTGGACAGTCACTTGACTATGAGCAAGCAATGTGCAGCAGCAGCCAAAAAAAAAGTAATACAATCCTGGGTTGTATAAATAGATGCATAGAATCGAGATCACATGAAGTATTAGTACCACTTTATAAAACCCTAGTGAGACCACACCTGGAATACTGCAGCCAATGGCTGCAGGAGTTGGGTCTGGCTAGTTTAAAGAAAAAAAGAAATAGGGGAGACATGATAGCAGTATTCCAGTATTTGAGGGGCTGCCGCAAACAAGAGAGGGTCACGTTATTATTCAAAGCACCAGAAGGTAGGACAAGAAACAATGGTTGGAAACTGATCAAAGAGAGAAGCAACCTGGAATTAAGGAGAAAGTTCTTAACAGTGAGGACAATTAACCAGTGGAACAGCCTGCCTCCAGACGTTGTGGGTGCTCCATCATAGGAGGTTTTTAAGAAGACACTAGACAGTCACTTGTTTGAAATGTATAGGTTCTCCTACTTGAGCAGGGGGCTGGACTAGAAGACCTCCATGGTCACTTCCAGATCTATTCTATTCTATTCTATTCTATTCTATTCTATTCTATTCTATTCTATTCTATTCTATTCTATTCTATTCTATTCTATTCTATTCTATTCTATTCTATTCTATTCTATTCTATTCTATTCCATTCTATTCCATTCCATTCCATTCCATTCCATTCCATTCTATCCATCCATCTTATCCCTCTCTCTATCCATCCATCCATCCATCCATCCATCCATCCATCCATCCATCCATCCATCCATCCCTCCGTCCGTCTGTCTGTCTGTCTGTCTGTCTGTCTGTCTGTCTGTCTGTCTGTCTGTCTGTCTGTCTATCTATCTATCTATCTATCTATCTATCTATCTATCTATCTATCTATCTATCTATCTATCTATCCACCTTATCCCTCTCTCTATCCATCCATCTCTCTCTGTGTCTATTTGTCTGTCTGTCTGTCTGTCTGTCTGTCTGTCTGTCTGTCTGTCTGTCTGTCTGTCTGTCTATCTATCTATCTATCTATCTATCTATCTATCTATCTATCTATCTATCTATCTATCTATCTATCTATCTATCTATCTATCTATCTACCCATCCATCCATCCATCCATCCATCCATCCATCCATCCATCCATCCATCCATCCACCTACCTGTCTAGTAAAGACTCATTCCCCACAGTTTCTCCTTGTTCCTCCCCTCGAGGTGTTCCTTGGGAGGAGGTGTGGGGTGTCCTCCTCCTTAGCAGCTTCACAGCCCTTCTCTGGGCTTGCCTGTGCTCCACTTTCCCTGCCCTTGGATCAGTGGAGGAGGCAGCTGTTCTTCATCAGAAGGGATCTGCTGCCTATCAGCACCGGTCATCAGCCAATCCTCCCCCCTACGTCTGTGCAGACAGGCAGTTTGCTGTCTGGTCGACCACCTCCCCAATACCTGAGGGGCCTGGGACAGCATTGTCCTCAGCCCATGGCATGCTTTCCCTGTTGGACAGTTCCAGTTCCAAGTCCTTCTCCTCCTCCTCTAAACTGGACTCTGAGATTGACAGGCATATTTGAGGTGGGGAAAACAGCAGTAGATGACAAGGGTCTCCTCTCCAACCTACACCAGGACACATTCTGGCCCTTGGGCGATTCTGCCAGACCTGCCAGACGACACAGGGTCTTCTTATGAGGACAGGCTTATGAAGAGCCTGGGGTGGCCATTCTGGAGAGAAGACAACCAGGCTAGGACCTTTGAGGAGCATCTGGGGACATCAGAAGGAGCCCAAGGGGAGACGGCCAGGAGCTCTTCTCCTGCAGAGGCTCTTGGTTCTCCAGGTGGAGGAGACAAAGTCGCTGGTGACTTATGAACAGAGGGCAGCCAAGGGAGATTTTGCGTGGACAGCCATGATGACATATGTGTAAAATAGACATGTATCTAGATACATGAGAAGCCCTGATGCATCTAATATTTTTCCTGCTGTTCCATTTTCTGTTCTCGTTTTTTTCCTACTGCTGCTCTTTTTTTTCTGTTCTGCTTAATTTCAATAATGTCAGAAAGTTTTCTGATTTTCTTCATTGTCTCCATCGTGTGGAGTTATTGCACAACACCAGAATCTCTGCATCCATCTCAGACTTACTCTGGAGTAAGCCCTTCCTGGGGACTGAGTTTCAGGGACTTCAGTCTCGAGAGGCGCTTCCCCTGCAGATCCCCCCTGGAAAGCCATGTTGGGGAACGGTGCTTCTCTCCCTCTGACATGGGGGGGCATGGGTCAAAGTGGGGAGAAAAACCCCCAAAGGGGCAGAAGGAGACACCAGAGACTAAGACAGGAAGCTGGAACCAAAGCTTTATTGCAGAACAGAAGAGATGAGCTCAGGGTGGGGTTTGGGGGGAGGGTCTCCGGGGTGGTCCAGGACAGAAGAAGGCTCTTTGGCTCAAGTTGGAACACTAGATCCAATTTGGGTGGGTCTCGTCGTGGGTGAAGCTGTAAAAACAAACATTCAGATGTGAGGTTTCTGCCCATGATTCCCTCCAGGTCTTCCCCCTGCCTCATCTTTCAGCCACGGAGACCCAGACCCAGGGGCAATGCCCTGATTGGGAGAGAAGGGAAGCAATGGAGCAGCCTCCCCACTGGAGTTATGGGGCTGAAGGCTTCAAGCAAAGGTGGGAAAGAATCTCTCCAGGATGTTCTGAGGATTTCTGTACTGGAAACAGGATGGACTAGATGACCTCCAGTGTCATTTCTCAATCCTCTCTTTCCAGGAGACCTCAAGGCAAAGCTATGGTGGACCTTCCTGTCACCGGAGCATGGACCGGTTCTGGTCTGCCCAGAGGATGAGCTGGACCAAAGTGGGCAAGAGGTTCTGTCTCGGCCTCTCCTCCTCCTGGAAGTCCTCCTTGCCTGGGACCTTCTGGTGTCCTGACCAGACTGGCAGGAGGACCATCTTCTCCAACACAACAACCCAGCAGCAGCTGAACTGGTGGAGGGCATTCTCTCAAAGGAGGTTGAAGAGGAGAAGAGGTCAAGAGAAAGAGGGAGGGGGGCGTGGAGGGTCAGTCCCAAGGCTTCCAGAGAGTGGGGGTGGGTATCTGTCAGGAAGAAGGTCCCCACTGCACCAAGTTCTGCTCCAACATCAGGGCACCTTCCTTTTTTTACATCATTTCTGACGGACCCCAGAGAAACCTGCAGGTGCCCAGACCAAGTCTAGGCCGAGGAGACACCACATAGCTGTTCCTTTGCACTGAGCAAACTACACAATGTGCGGCACCTACCAAACGTCACGTTGAAGATATCCTTGCACTCAGCCAGGCACCCGTAACGGCAACACTTCTGCTCCCCAGGACATTTCCAGTCACTTTCACAATTCTTGCGACAAACAATCTTGTCTTTCTGGCCCTGTTGTTGAGGGCCCTGGGGACACACCCCAGGTTTTTCTGCAAAATAGAAGATCCCAAGGCTGAGAGATTCCTCCAGAATTGGAATCCCAGATCAAGCAAGATCCCATCTCTGGGCCTTTCAGGAGCCGAAACATCTCCACACATCCAGATGAGCCAGGTGGAGCAGGATCCCACCTCCTTCCCCACAAAGCAGAGCCATTTCCTTTTTGGGTCAGCCTCTCGGGACCCTGAGCTGGACTTTATAACTGGGCTCCTCTGTCTTGACCTGGGAAGGGGAACGTGCACCTCCCGTTTCTATCAAAGAGGAAGGTGGTTCTCCTTGTGGGTGGGCCAAACGTGCATCTCTGTCTACCTTCCTCATCAGGAAGGGATTCCAGGGAATGGGAGGCAGAGACATTTTCTCCTGACTCTGCACATCCCTGCAGCCCCTTCCCCCAAAACAGAGGGCGAAAGATAGCACTCTGCCTCTGGACCCCCTCTTTCTTGGGGTCTCCTGGAGGTTACCCTGAGGCTCTCAGGCGAAATGCAGAGGACTTTCTGGAAGTGGGGTGGAAGTTCTGAGCTGAGACACTCGGCACACAGACCTGGACTTAGACAGAGATGGCTCTTAGATGTTTCCAGAAAGGGGAGGGTGGAGTATTCACGCCAACAAACACATGAGTAGGGACAAACAACCACACATAAAATAAATCCCCAATCAAGGAATTGTCAAGAAGAAAACAGCACTCTGATCAAGACTTCCAAGGCAAAGTGCAGTATATAAACCGGGAGCAAACCCCATACACAGCTGCTCTGAAGATGTCCCTAACATCTGCAAGGAAACAATCAAGAGAAAGTTCCTGACAGTGAGGACAATCAACCAGTAGAACAGAAGTTGCCTCCAGAAATTGTGGGCGCTCCATCACTGGAGGTTTTTAAGAAGAGGCTGGACAATCACATGACTCAGATGGTCTAGGTCCTCCTGCTTGAGCAGGGGGCTGGACTAGAAGACCTCCAAGGTCCCTTCCAGCTCTATTCTATTCTATTCTATTCTATTCTATTCTATTCTATTCTATTCTATTCTATTCTATTCTATTCTATTCTATTCTATTCTATTCTATTCTATTCTATTCTATTCTATTCTTACAGTATGCCCCACAGTCTTCCTCCTCCTCCTCCTCCTCCTCCTCCTCCTCCTCCTTGCAAATTCCACTCCCTTCTAGAACTGATGATGTTCCCTATTTGGATCATGAAACTCCTTCAAGACAACCATGAAGTTCAGAGAGCACCAAGGACCCCACAGTTCAACCTTGAGCTACATAAATTATCTTGTATTGGAAGATGCCATCCACAGCTGCTTCCCTACTTACCAACACAGGTGTAGTGACATTCATCTTTGGTCTTAAAATTGTTGGCATTGCCCTCGCATCCACCATAAGTAAACTCTTGGCATTTTTTTGAAGCTGAGTTGTAGTAGAAGGCCCGAACATTGGCTTTACATGGTCCCGTTTCAGAAGGAAGATAACAAAACTCTGTGACATATGGAGGGGGCAATGTTATCTATTAGCTAGCAAAACTTCTTTAATACACTTCCCTAACCAGGTGCCCTCCTAACACGCTCAGATTGCAAACAATGGGGAGCCATCTAGGACATTTTACTTTAATGTCCTGCTCTGGGATTTGGACCGGATGGCTGAATGATGGATCCTGTTGCTTAAAGCCCTGATTCTGCTGTTGCATTGAGTAAAGATAGGTCAGACTTCCCCTGAAATTGCATTTCTCTTTCTTGGGGGCCCCTCCCATTTCTCTCTCCTGTTCAGCTGACACCCAACCACCATCTCAAGAACCTTCCCCGAAGGGGCACCACCAAGCCAGAGGTTCTAGACTGGGGTTCTTGGTTTTCTCTCCCTGGGGGAGAACTCTGCCCTCTGATCACGTCAGCCCCTCCCAGCAAAGGGTTTCAAGATCATTCTGGAAACTCACTTGGACGGTCCTGGCCGGAGACGGGGGTCAGCTCTGCCCAGAGGGTGAGGAGTCCCACCAGCAGAAGAAGACCTCTAGAAGACATGATGAAGCTGTCTGCCCCACACCCGGGCTGCTCGCTCTATTTATTCTCCCCACTGGGAATTTCACCCCTGCAGTTCCAGGAATCAGGATGAGGTAATACAGTGAGAATCTGAATTCTTTCCTCTTTCACAAGATGGTTGGACAAGAGAAGGGGAATCCCAAAAGTTGGATTAGCTGGTCAGCTTTGGGGAAGCTAGGCAGAGCCCTGTAGTCCTGTTCCACTCCCTTGTTCCATAGAGTAATGAAACATCTGCAAGAAAACAACCAAGCTTAGAGAGCACCCAGGTCCCCACAGTCCTCCTCCTCCTCCTCCTCCTCCTTATCCTCCTCTTCCCTGCAAACCCCACTCCATTCTACCACTGATGTTATTCCCTAGTCGGGTCATGAAACATCTGTAGCAAGGCAACCAGGTTCAGAGAGCACCAAGGACCCCACAGTCCTCCTCCTCCTCCTCTCTACAAACCCCACTTCCTTCTAGCACTGATGAGGTTAGCTAGTTGTGTAATGAAAGGTGTGCAAGAAAACCACCAAGCTCAGAGAGCACCAAGGATTCAACACGGGGGTACAAATATTGCCAGATTTACTCAACCCAGCCTCCATTCCCCACATTGGAACTGCAAAATCCAAGCAATTGTTGTTTGACTGCTGATTTTAATATTTGGTATCGGTGAGGCTTATTGCTATGCAACCTTCTTGGACCTCTCCTGGTTTCTCCAGCATTGCCTAATCCAAATTCATCTCCCACTGCAGCTGAAGTTCTTTCTGTCTTGTGTAATTTAATGAGTTTCCGTTGGGTCTTCCAACTGCCAGCAGAGAACGCTAATCAGCCCAGGGTGCCCTTCCCTCACCGCTCACCTATTAACCAACCCTGGTTGAGGAGGAGCAAGGGCAGATGAATACGCCAGGCAGGTAGGAGAAGCTGCTGTGTAGCAACCCTTCATATTTACAGATCAATCTTGCTGCATTGATAATGTTACCAAGAATGGCAATGAAATGTGAGCAATATGCAAACCAAGTTCCCGGAACACTAATGATCCACCTGGTGAGATCAAGAGTTGATACACGATTGCGTGAGAAAGAAAGAAAGAAAGAAAGAAAGAAAGAAAGAAAGAAAGAAAGAAAGAAAGAAAGAAAGAAAGAAAGAAATTCCCAAATTACTTCATTACAAGAAGTAATGGATGGGAGATCATTAAAAGAGAGATTCAAAAACTAAGGACTAACCACTACACAATATGGACGGTCCTGGCCAGAGACGGGGGTCAGCTCTGCCCAGGGGGTGAGGAGTCCCAGCAGGAGAAGAAGACCTTCAGAAGACATGATGAAGCCGTCTGCCCCACACCCGGGCTGCTCGCTCTACTTATTCTCCCCACTGGGAAGTTCACACCTGCAGATCCAGGAATCAGGATGACGTAATGCAGTGTGAATCTGAAGATGGGAATCCCAAAAATTGGATTGGCTGGCCAGTTTCAGGGAAGTCAGGCAGAGCCCCGTCATCCTTTTTCAGCCCCCCATGCACACACATAAGGAGTTTAAGGACTTCATTTTTTAAATGTATATATTTGCTATTTGGGGGAATAAAAAACAAAACACAAAAAACCTGATTCAACAGTAACAACAGGAAAATGTGTACCAAAGAGAAAAAAGACCCAACATTAAAGATTAAAAAAAAATCCACCCTGGCTGGATGCTGGGGGGAAAAAAATTCTCTTCCCCTTACGTAATGATTCTGTAACTAGTTATAAACTTTCATCCTTATTTAAGAAGAAAAATATAACAAATATTTCAGATGAGGAGGTCTTTATCTAATGATCGAATCGACCCAACAGCTAATATATAGAAAAGATCAGTGTTTTTTTTAAAAAAACAACAGTCAACAGGTTAACCCAAATATTACACAAGTCTTCAACTCCCTCTGTCATTTTATTTAACACAAAGGAAGTTCACAAATGGCTCCCAGTCTCTCATAAAGCCGTCCAGTCCATTAATTATAATCAAGGCGGTTAGTTTTGCCATCTCTGCTAATTCAGCCAATTTTAAATTCCATCCTTCAACAATCGGCACCTCCTCTCCTTTCCAGTCCTTAGTGAGTACAACGCCATTTAAGGACTTTATTGAGGTACTTCGAGCCCCTAGCATTATTCCCCAAATCCCCACCAAATGTGAACTTCTATTGAGTCTGGTACTGTTCAGTTTCCTCCTCCTCCTCCTCCTCCTCCTCCTCCTCCTCCTCCTCCTCCTCCTCCTCCTCCTCCTCCTCCTCCTCCTCCTCCTCCCAAACTCCACACTCTTCTAGCACTGATTTATTTATTTATTTATTTATTTATTTATTAAATTTTTATACCGCCCTTCTCCCGAAGGACTCAGGGCGGTGAACAGGGCATATCTTAAAACTACAAAAAAACAAAAATTAAAAAAGAATTAATGTTAATTAATGTTAATGTTAATTTAATTTATATACCGCCCTTCTCCCTGGGGACTCAGGGCGGTTCACAGGGCATATAAATAAAAATACAATACTATACAAAAGTTAAAACAAAGATTAAATCAGTGCCCAATTAAAAAACAATAATGCAATCTAAAATGACAATTTAAAACCCAGCTCCCCCATCAGGCCAGACCGGCCAATTCAAACAAATGGGTCTTCAGACCACGACGGAAAGTTCGGAGGTCCGATGCCGTCCGGAGCTCCACCGGCAGTTGGTTCCACAAAGCCGGGGCACCCACAGAGAAGGCTCTCCCCCTGGGGGCCGCCAGTCGGCATTCCCTGACCGGAGGCACCCTGAGGAGGCCCTCTCTGTGGGAACGCACAGGGCGGAGGGGAGTTGAAGCCGGCAGCAGGTGGTCCCCGAGGTAACCCGGACCCATGCCATGTAGGGACTTAAAGATCATAACCAAGACCTTGAACCTCACCCGGAAGACAACTGGTAACCAATGCAGCTCGCGGAGCAAAGGTGTAACATGGGAGTACCGGGAAACTCCCAAGACAACTCTCGCGGCCGCATTCTGTACCAGTTGGAGCCTCCGAGTGGTCTTCAAGGGAAGCCCCATGTAGAGAGCATTACAGTAGTCAAGGCGAGAGGTCACGAGCGCATGAGTGACCGTGCACAGGGCATCCCGGTCCAGATAGGGCCGCAACTGGCGCACCAGGCGAACCTGGGCAAAAGCCCCCCTAGTCACGGCCACTACATGATCTTCTAGGGTAAGCCGTGAATCTAGGAGGACTCCCAAGTTGCGAGCCCTATCCACGGGGGGTAAAAGCTCACCACCCATAGAAAGAGATGGAACATTTTGAATGTCCCGGGATGCCGGAATGCACAGCCACTCAGTCTTGTCAGGGTTGAGCTGAAGTCTGTTCCTCCCCATCCAGACCCGAACCGCCTCCAGGCAACGGGACATCACAGCGAGGGCATCACTGGGGTGGTTTGGGGTCGAAAAGAAAAGTTGGGTATCATCGGCATATTGATGATACCCAACTCCAAAACCATTAAATTATTGCCCACAATAAAAACAATAAAAATATATATAAATATTAAAACCCTAAGTAATTCCCCATCAGGCCAGGCCAGCTTGTTCAAATAAATGGGTCTTTAACCCGCGACGGAAGGAGCGGAGATCCGGTGCCATCCGGAGCTCAACCGGCAGCTGGTTCCACAAAGCCGGAGCGCCCACAGAGAAGGCCCTCCCCCTGGGGGCCACCAGCCGACATTCTCTGACTGGAGGCACCCTGAGGAGGCCCTCTCTGTGGGAACGCACGGGGCGGAGGGGAGTTGACGCAGTACCTAGATAGGTACTGTGTTTCCACAAAAATAAGACCCGGTCTTATATATTTTTTTGCCTCCAAAAGAGGAACCAGGTGTGTGTGTGTGGGTGTCTTACCTTAGGACCACCACAGCCAGGCCTCCCACACCCCGACACCTGTCACACTGCTGCTTGACTTCTTCTGTGGCCACTTGCTGCCATTTGCGGTTGGATGCCATGTGGCGCATTGTGCCGTTGTCGCTGCTCACAGCAGGATGGCGCCTGGTGCTTTGGGTCACTTCTGCTGCTCGCAAAGTGCTTCAGGCAGCTTCTGCTGCTCGTGGCAGGAGGCCATGTGGCTCTTTGGTAGCCATCTGTGCATAGTTCGCAAATAACTTCCTCGATGTGGAGGAGTTAATTTCTCCACAGCTGGAAAAGCACCCGTTTCCACCCACCCTCCCCCCCATCAATTTCCACAGCAGAAATGGAAAGAAACCCCTGTTCCAGAGTCCGCTGAATGGCCTCAACGCTGCAGGACAGAGATGGATCCTGGTGAGTCACCCTTGTGCCCGTGCCAGGGGTGCCTGGCCCTCTTAGGATGTCCCTTCCAACCCCTTCAGTCACGGTACAAACATGCAAAGGCAAACACGTTTGGTAACCCAGGATGTGGATGTATAAGCCAGGATCCCGGAAGAAGCAGCGGCCCCAGGGCTCACCTGTTCAAACACAATAGGGCTCCCTGGGATAGAGATGCCAGGTGTTCCCTCACCTGTTGGCCTCACCTGACAAGGTAAAGTCAACAGTCCACTGTGTGGAAAAAAAGACCATCTTCCCTGCAAGGGGTCTTCTTGCCTCCTCAAAGCAGGACTTAAAGGTCCCTCCGTTCAGCCCATCCGGGCATTCCTGTTCTTCAGACACCATGAAGGCTCTGCGCATGGCCTCCTCCTCCTCCTCCTCCTCCTCCTCCTCCTCCTCCTCCTCCTCCTGGCTCTCCTCCTCTTCCCTGGGTCCCCACGTGCACCAGATGTGAAGTTCTGTTGTGGCCGGTGCTGTTCAGTTTAGGCACAGGATCGCAAGTCCAAGAACGAAGGCACAAGTCCACAAATCTACACACTCAAACTCCAGAATTCAGGCACGGTCCAAAGTCCACACATGGTAACCAAACCAAAGTATGAGGCCAGAATCCAATGAGCAACTTGACGATGAAACCTACTTGGTGCTGAAATCTCCGCAAAAAACCCACCAAGCACAGAGAGAACCAAGGAATCCCCTCAACTTTGCAAAGGAGCCTGACTGCAGCCATTTTCCACTCTCATTTGAAGTTGCCACGTGGAATGGAGGGAGGGGGATTTGCCCAGGTGTTTGGCTTAATTTAACGCAGTCTGGCATTATAGCGACCACTGCAATGGCTGACAAGGTCGGGGTCCCACCCCCTTTTATTTTTTCTGTTTTGAGTAGATCAGTGATTGGCATGGCTATTTTTGAGAAAGAGGGGATGAATTGCCGGTAAAAGTTAGCCAACCCAAGAAAGCTTTGGAGTGGCTTTGAGGTGGGTGGGGGTGGCCATTCCAGTATTGCCTTCACTTTGGCAGGATCCATCTCTATGCCCTCATCCAAAATCCGGTATCCCAGATAGTCAAGGCATGTTTGGTGCAATTCACACTTTGCTGTCCCGTGGGAACCAAGGTCATCTATTCCTCCCACATTCAGGCACGGGCCGTAGAGCACAAAAGCCTGCCAACTGCGTTTATTGGGGGAACGTAGTGTATTACATAGTTTTTGGGGTGGGAACTTTATACTTTCTAATTGAGAGTTTGTTATTGATATTCCAGACTTGGTTTGACTTTTGATTGTGCCGATACTCTGTAACAATAAATAAGTTTTTGAGGAATTTGCTAGCCTCCTGTTGAAGGAAAAGTCTTCATCATGGTTCAGTCCAAGCCGGGAATAAACAGCATGGTGACTGTTTAGAAAGAAGGTTGCAATTTACTGAGGAGGAAAGCCAGACATTGTTGTGATTCAGGGTCAGCCTGTGGGTCCGGCAGCCGGCTCGGATGTCTCGGATGACTCAGACGAGGGGGAGGAGGAGGGTGTTGAAGACGAACTTGCTGATGATGGCTTGGAGGCTTCGCAGAGCCCCCAGCCAGGCCCCTCTGGCTTGGTGGAGACTCAGCTGCGAGAGGCCGACAGTGCAGATGAAGAGGACCCACAGCTGGCCCTGTTCAAGGACGCCCGACGCAGGAGGCAGACCAGTAGAAGCAAGCAGAGAAAGGCTGTGGGACTCCTCGGAAGGAGGCACAGGGAGGCCACGCCCTGAACTCTAATAAAGGGAGTGTTTGGGGATGGGCTGGTTGCTGAAAGCAACCGCTCCATTTGAGGATCAAAGTTCCGGTATCTTGTTTCTTGTTCTGTTGTTTGTTTGTGTAATAAATCTTGGCAGACGCTTTCCAGCCTCAGACGCTCTCCAGCCTCTGCTGTTTGTACAGGGGTTGCCTTTCTGCAAGGCCGGTAGCAGGCTGGTACAGAACAGTTTGCTTTCAGCCTCCCACCCCTTACAATTAATTATGGAGCAGCTACGTGCCGAGAATGCTCAGCTCACTCAGCAACTCACTTTGCTGGCAGCTCAGGTGGCTCAACTGCAAGCACAGGTTCATGCTGCACCCCCACCCAGGAGAAAATGCCAGGTAGCAATGCCGGACAAATTTACAGGTATCCCTGAACTGTTTCCTGCTTTCCTGGGACAATGCCAGCTCTTTATCAGCGTGAGAGCAGCTGATTTCCCCACTGACCGGGATAAGGTGGGGTTTGTGTTAAGCCTTCTTTCGGGGGATGCAGCTCGTTGGGGCACGCCTCTGCTGGCACAACCTAGCCCATTGTTGGACAACTTTGTGGGGTTTTGTGACCATATGCGTCTAATGTACGAGGACCCAATTAAGACGCAGACTGCCACCCGACGCCTGAAAGCTCTGAGGCAGGGTCAACGCCCCCTACAGGGCTATATCAGCGATTTCCGGCTGCTTAGCCAGGATTCCGCCTGGAATGAGGCTGCGCTCGTGGATGCCTTCCAGGATGGATTGTCGGAGGAGATGTTGGATGAGCTGGCCCGTGTGGACATTCCCTCAGACCTGAATGGGCTGATTCATCTTTGCCTGCGGATCGATGCCCGGTTGCAGCAACGAAAGAGTCGCCGTGCCACCCCACAGACCCCTGTCACCCCTGTTGTGCGTGAGCCCCCAGTCCAAAGGGAGGAGCCAATGGAGCTGGGTGCCGCCAGGTCTCGTCTATCGGTGACGGAAATGAACAGACGACGATCGGGGGGGTTGTGTTTTTACTGTGGGGACCCTGGACATTTGGCTGCTTCTTGCCCAAAGAAGCGTCAGCGGGCATCAGTGACGAAGCCTGCCCCGAGACAGTCCCCTACTTTGCTGTCGGGAAATGCCCCGAGCCCGATCTAGACGGTGTGATAGATCGGGCGTCCCACAACAACAACACCGAGCGACGCCGTTCCGATGGTGCCTGTGAACCTCCACGGCATTTGATTTTGGAGGCACGTCTGATCCTTCCTGGCAAGCCAGAGGGGATTCCAGTCCATGCCTTAATTGACTCTGGGGCCACCACAAACTTTATGGACTCAGCCTTTGTGGCCAAATGGGCTGTTCCCCAGTGTCCGGTGGATCCGCCCATGTTAGTGGAGACTATCGATGGTCGAGTGCTCCTGTCCGGGCCTATTACGGCCGCCACGCAACCAGTATGTATGGCCATCAGTTCCCATGTGGAGGCCATCCAGTTCTACATCACTTCAGATCTGCACTTCCCCGTGGTCTTGGGACTGGCGTGGCTCCGGGCGCATGACCCACAGATCTATTGGTCACAGAACTTGGTCACCTTCCCAAGCTTGCAGTGCGTGGACCACTCCCGCCATATCTGTGCCGGCCAGGTGGAGGGTTCCCCAGGGGTTTCCTTGCCTCCCGAACTGTCCAACTTTGCTGATGTGTTCAGCGAGTCAGAGGCGGATCAATTACCCCCGCACAGGCCCTATGACTGCTCCATTGATTTAGTCCCTGATGCGCCTCTCCCAGTGGGGCGTTTGTACTCCATGTCAGAGCCCGAGTTGGCTGCATTGCGGGACTTCCTGGAGAAGAATTTGGCTCGCGGTTTCATCCGGCCCTCGTCCTCGCCAGTGTCTGCACCCGTGCTCTTCGTCAAAAAGAAGTCGGGCGAATTACGGCTTTGCTGCGACTACCGGAAACTCAACGCCATCACGGTGCGCAACTGTTACCCGCTGCCCCTCATCCCCAAGCTCTTGGACCGACTCCGGGAGGCTAAGATCTTCACGAAACTGGACCTGCGTGGAGCTTACAACCTCGTCAGGGTTCGGCCGGGTGATGAGTGGAAGACGGTGTTTGGTACTCGCTATGGACATTTCGAGTACACGGTGATGCCGTTTGGCCTGACCAACGCCCCCGCTGTGTTTCAGCATTTTATGAACGACATCTTTCGGGATTTGTTGGACCAGTTTGTCGTGATCTACCTGGACGACATCCTGATCTACTCCCCGTCGCGTGAAGTGCATCATCAGCATCTCCGTCAGGTCCTGCAGCGACTCCGAGAACATCGGCTGTTTGCCAAGCTGGAGAAGTGCCAGTTCTACCAGGTGACCATCGATTTCCTGGGTCACCGCATTTCTCCTGAGGGCATCGCCATGGAGCCGAGTAAGGTGGAGTCGTTGCAGAGTTGGCAACCCCCGCGTCGCATGAAGGATGTTCAGCGACTTCTTGGATTTGCCAACTACTATTGAACATTCATCCCTGGCTTTGCTGCCTTGACAGCCCCCCTCACCCGGCTCCTGCAGAAGAAGACTCGGTTCCAGTGGAACGCACCAGAACAACAGGCGTTCCAGGCTTTGAAGGAAGCCTTCATGAAGGAGCCCATCCTCAAGCATCCTGACCCGCAACGGCCGTTTGTCGTGGAGGCGGACGCCTCCGACATTGCCATTGGGGCAGTGTTACTCCAGGCAACGACGCCCAGCGGTACCCTTTTCCCTTGCGCGTATCACTCTCGGAAATTGAACCCCTCGGAGCGCAACTATACCATCTGGGAGAAGGAGCTGCTGGCCATCAAAGCGGCGTTCGAGGCTTGGAGGCATCATCTGGAGGGAGCGCGGCATCAAATCGAGGTCCGGACGGACCATAAGAATCTGGAAAGCCTGCAGACCGCTCGGAATTTGAACCAACGCCAGATCCGGTGGTCTCTTTTCTTTGCGAGGTTTGACTTCCGGGTTCGGTACATACCAAGCGGGCACAATCAGAGAGCGGATGCTCTGTCCAGGAAGCCCGAATATACCCGAGTGGAAGACAAGCTTCTGCCCAGAACAGTGATCCCCGTCGAGTCTTTTGCTGCGGCGAGGGAGCCGGTTGATATACGGGCTCGGATCCGGGAGGCACAGCAGCAGGAGGCGTGGGTGGCTCAGCGGAAGGAGGAGGTGGGGCCAGATTCGCCTTGGACGGTCACGGATGGACTCTTGTATTATTGTGACCGGCTCTATGTTCCGGGAGGGCCACTCAGGGGACTCGTCCTCAGCCAGTGTCATGATAACCCGGCAGCGGGGCATTTTGGCCTGTTCAAGACTCTGAACCTGGTCTCCCGTACCTTCTGGTGGCCCCGAGTCCGACACGACGTCCAGTCTTATGTCACCTCCTGCATTCCATGCAGGCAGGCCAAATCAGCGACAGGGGCCCCGCCTGGATTACTGCAGCCTTTGCCAACACCCAAGAGACCCTGGGGGGCTGTGTCCATGGACTTTCTGACGGATTTACCCCCATTGTCCGGCTTCACGACAGTGTTTGTGGTGGTGGACATGCTGACCAAGATGGCGCACTTCATCCCCTGTCGCGGCTTACCGTCAGCTCGCGCCACTAGTCGTATGTTTATCCAACAGGTGTTTCGGCTGCACGGCCTCCCCGATAGAGTCGTCTCCGATAGGGGGCCCCAGTTTACAGCCCGCTTCTGGCAGGAGTTGATGCGTGCGTTGGACATCAAGGTTTGCCTCTCGTCCGCGCATCATCCTCAAACTGACGGGGGAACCGAGAAGGTCATCGGTATCCTGGAACAGTATCTGCGCTGCTATGTCAACCTGCAGCAGGACAATTGGGTGGACTATCTGGCCATAGCTGAGTTTGCCTTTAACAACTCGCAGCACACCTCCACGCAGATGACACCGTTCTTGGCCAATGTGGGTTATCACCCCCGGTTTTTCCCCCTTTCTCCCGTGGACTCACCGGAGCCGGCAGCGAACGACTTCATGGCAGAGTTACAGGCGATCCATCGATTGGTGCGACGGCAGCTGGAGAAGGCCAAGGCCGATTACAAGAGGTTTGCTGATCGGTCAAGACGGGATACGCCGCCACTATCGGTGGGGAATCGGGTCTGGCTGTCCACCAGGAACCTACCATCCACACGGCCGGCGAGGAAGCTGGATCACTGATATCTAGGACCGTTCCCAGTCGAGGCTGTCATCAATCCGGTCGCCTATCGCTTAACTCTGCCACGTTCCCTGCACGTGCACCCCGTCTTTCATCGGTCTCTGTTGGTCCCCGAGCAACCGGCTTGTCCACTCCGCCAAGCGGAACCTCCCCCATCAGGACCTCGTGATGGAGGCAGCACCCCCGAGTACGAGGTCGCCAGCATCAGGGATTCCCGTTGGCTGAAAGGTCGTTTCCAGTACTTGATCGAGTGGAAAGGATACGGACCGGAGGACTTCACCTGGGAAGACGCGACCACCATTCATGCCCCTGCGTTGGTGACTGCTTTTCACGAACAATTCCCATCCCGACCGCATCCGGATCGGCAGCCCTGGGGGAAGGGCCCTGCGGTGCGGGATAGTGTTGTGATTCAGGGTCAGCCTGTGGGTCCGGCAGCCGGCTCGGATGTCTCGGATGACTCAGACGAGGGGGAGGAGGAGGGTGTTGAAGACGAACTTGCTGATGATGGCTTGGAGGCTTCGCAGAGCCCCCAGCCAGGCCCCTCTGGCTTGGTGGAGACTCAGCTGTGAGAGGCCGACAGTGCAGATGAAGAGGACCCACAGCTGGCCCTGTTCAAGGACGCCCGACGCAGGAGGCAGACCAGTAGAAGCAAGCAGAGAAAGGCTGTGGGACTCCTCGGAAGGAGGCACAGGGAGGCCACGCCCTGAACTCTAATAAAGGGAGTGTTTGGGGATGGGCTGGTTGCTGAAAGCAACCGCTCCGTTTGAGGATCAAAGTTCCGGTATCTTGTTTCTTGTTCTGTTGTTTGTTTGTGTAATAAATCTTGGCAGACGCTTTCCAGCCTCAGACGCTCTCCAGCCTCTGCCGTTTGTACAGGGGTTGCCTTTCTGCAAGGCCGGTAGCAGGCTGGTACAGAACAGACATAACGATGGCTCTGGAAGAAAAAGGAGCACATGTGGGGAGTGGGTTTTTAGACCCTCTGGGGCCCTTGAGGTTCTTTCCTGTTCTTGTTTGAGGCTTCGTATTTCCTGTGTCATCTATTCTGACCTGTGATCCTTTGGCATCTGTGGTTTAATCCTATTATGTCCTGTCTTAGAATTTGGGTGGGGTATGTAGATTTTAGGGGTCTTTGTCTTCTAAATCTTCTAGCTGGGGACCTCCAACCTTCCTGAATGGATTATCACATCTGCATTTCTACAGAGCTGGTTTCCGCTTGGGGGAGGGAGACCTGGGGCTATTAAGAAAAACTGGGCCTGCTTTTCTGCCTCTTTAAGATCCTTTGAGGAGATATAATATTCTTCCCTTTTACTATTTCCTTCTCTGGGGAGCTGACTTCCCACACTCCAGATTTCTGATTTACTTGTTTCTGTCAGTCGGAACCTTGACATTTCACAATCCTCCTCCTCCTCCTCCTCCTCCTCCTCCTCCTCCTCCTCCTCCTCCTCTTCCCTCCCTATTCTCCACTCCACAAACCCCATTCCCTTCTAGCACAGATTATATTCCTTGGTTGAGTAATGAAATGTCTGCAAGGAAACCACCAAGCTCAAAGAGGACCAAGGACCCCACAGTCCTCCTCCTCCTGCTCCTCCTCCATTCTCCTCTCTGCAACACCCCCCTCCCTTCTAGTACTGATGATGTCACCTAGTCGGGTCATGAAACGTCTGCAAGAAAGCCAACAAGCTCAGGGTGCACCAAAGAGCATGCATTCCATCCTGCACTGCAATTATCTCTCTTATCAGTAACTTGGTAAGTATAGGACAGTGTAAAAACATATGTTTTACAGAAGGATTATCTTTATTACATCTCCCTGAACCTTTGACATTCCTCTTTGACATTCCTTTTCTATGCAAATGAAATGTGATCCATTGGAAGGTGACCCTGCAGATCATTTCTGTAAGATCAAATTGTTCCCTCTTTGCCGGGTTTACTCAACAGGGCCAACCCGGCCTCCATCCCCACCTTGGAACTGCAATTCAGCAGCCCTGCCACAACAATTGCAATCTAGTAAAATCCAAGCAATTTTTAATGTTCAGTATCAATGAGGATTAAAAGGGACGCGGTGGCTCAGTGGGTTAGGATGCTGAGCTTGTTGACCAGAAGGTCGGCAGTTTGGCGGGTTGAATCCCGAGTGCCGCGTAGCAGAGTGAGCGCCTGTTACTCGTCCCAGCTTCTGCCAACCTAGCAGTTCAAAAGCACGTAAAAATGCAAGTAGAAAAATAGGGACCACTACGGTGGGAAGGTAACAGCGTTCCATGTGCCTTTGGCGTCTAGTCCTGCCGGCCACGTGACCACGGAGACGTCCTCGAACAAGCGCTGGCTCTTCGGCTTTGAAACGGAGATGAGCACCGGCCCCTAGAGTCGGAAACGACTAGCACGCGTGTGCGGGGGAACCTTTTATCAATGAGGATTATCAATATGCAATAACCTCTAGGAATTCTGCAATCTCAGACTTGCTTAATCCAAATTGTGTTCCATCTCTTACTGCGGTTGAAGTTCTCTCTGTCCTGTGAAATTTAGGAATTTCAATTGGGTCTTCTGTCTGTCCTAATCAGCTCAGAGGGCCCCTCCCTCACCCCCCTATAACCTATAATCCTATAACCTATGACCAACCCTGGTTAAGGAAGAGCAAGGACAGATGAAGGAACAAGAAATAAAAAAATACGGCAAGCAGGTAGGACAAGCTGCTGTGTACCACTTCTGGTATGCCACCGCCGCAGCTGCTGCGGATGTTTGGAAGACGAATTCTGTCTTCCACATCCGATTTTGCTTCGCTGGGGGACCCTTGAAAGTCAAAAGTTGCCCTGTAGGTGCAACCAGCAAGGAGGGGATCCCTGCCCAGAAGGATGGTAGCCCTTCTGCTCGAATCCAGTGCAGCCCTCCAAACTGGCAGATGAAAGACTGGGCATAGAAATATGGCTTATCACCAGGCTGTAGCCAGTGGAAGTTAAACTTACCACCAGGCACCTTACAAAGCAGCGTGGATGAGACTGGGTAAGATCTGAACCTCTTTTCAATCCTATTTTTTCCACCTGTATAATCTGCCCAAAGTATTTCCCCCCTCTGTGGAGAGAGGGAAGGGAAATTCTATCCCACCCTCTAATGGTGTAGTGTAGTTGGTTCACATAGTGTGGTGGGATGGAGGGTTTGTTGTCACTGTGTGTTGGGGGGAGAGAGCACAGGGGGAGGCTCAGCTAATCTCAATGTACACATGTTGTACTTTGACAATAAAGGTTTATTATTATTATTTAATAACAGCGGTGACTGACTGTCCAGGGGAGTTTAAAACTTTGAAACAATAACCTGATTTTAACTGGATTTCTATCTTTCCAAAATTTGAGGACTAAAAGACTTCTTATTTTATTGAAGATTTGGGTTTTTACCTACAAAAAAAGAAGTAAAATTGAAAAACAAGACTATAAAAATCTTGGGTTTTTTAAAAAAAATCCTAAGTGGTATGGGCGACATCTTGTGGCTAAACCTGATAATACAAGCTGTTATTGTCTGAAAAAGACTTGGCTTGAAGCCCAGACTATAGATAAGACTTTTGTAACTTTGGCAATCAGCTGTGAGAAGCCAAACTGTGTTCTATACTCAGTGATAAAATTATTTTCATTCTCTGACTGTAAAGCTTTTAATTCACACCACTAAGAGAACATGGACAAAGATCAGGAACAGATTTTATTTACGTTGAAAGAAGTTTGTGAAACTATTCGTAAAGCCACTGATGAAATAAGAGGCTACAGAAAAGAACAAGATGTCAGCCTAGGTATGTGAACCCAAACTTTGATTACAACCAAAGGATTAACTACACAGAATATAATAGAAGAAATGGAGCAATCAAATACTATGACAGAAGATTGAACCGATCAACAAACACAGTTAACAGAAAACTCAGAAAAGGGATTGACAACTTTGAAAATGGAAAAGACTTTCTATATAAACCAGAAGAAACCTCAGGAAGTAGAACAGACCGAAGGGAAGATAAACATTTCAGGACAACTACGCTGAGAGAGAAGAATAGAGAGACAATTTGTTAGCCACTTCAAAAAAATGGTGACTGGATGGCCTTTCTTATTCCAAACAATATATATAATAACAGAGGGAGATATATACGATGGTTTAAAAACATGGATATGGAAGGCAAGTTGGCAAAGAAAGCAAGCTAGAATAAGGCTGAAGAAAATTGGGGCTTTGATTTATTAGTAAGGATTAAAATAGAATATACGTAGTTAGAACACTAGTTTTTGTTATGAACCGAGATAAAGAAAACTATGATTATTATTTTTATTATTTTAAAATTTGGAAGTATAAATATTAAAAGTTAAATCTGAATACTGATTTGTTTATAAAGGTTGAATGTAAAGCTAATTAAGATCTATATAAGCTAAAATATATTGATAAATGTAATAAACATGTTTTTTACTTAACTGATATAATAAAAACTGTACTAGCTTAAATATGAGATAATAGACATTAAGAGAAAAAGAGAGGAAGTATTTGAGGCTGAAAAAAGAGAAAATAAAAATTGGGGAAAACCAATTCGGACACTGATTGTCTACAAAGACTGAATATTAAAATAATAAGGATATGTATAAGCCAAAAATTATTGATAAATGTAAGAATGTCATTTTTATTTAATTGATTTAATAAGAATTATATTAGTTTAAACAGGAGACAGTAAATACTAAGGGGAAAAGAGAGGAAAAATTTAATGTAGCAGCTTGAGACTTGTACTAAAGATACTTGGATGTCACTGTATTATCGATTAACCCAGCCACCACATGGTTTTTCAAATATTTAAATGTAAAATTAGAAAATCAGTAAAACATTTTTAAAAAAAAGAAAAAAAGGAAACAACACTGACCAAGATTTGCAAGGTAAGCTGCAGTATGTAAACTGGGAGCAAATCCTTAACGCAATCTACTGAAAATATCCCCTCATCAGACAATGAAACCTCTGCAAGGAAGCCACCCAGCTCAGAGAGCACCAAGGACCCCATAGTCCTCCTCCTCCTCCTCCTCCTCCTCCTCCTCCTCCTCCTCCTCCTCCTCCTCCTCTTCTCAAACTCAGCTCCCTTCTAGCACTGATGATGTTGCCTAGTTGGGTCATGAAACATTTGCAAGAAAACCACCAAGTTCAGAGAGCACCCAGGACCCCACAGTTCAACCTTGAGATACATAAATTATCTTGTATTAGTAGAGTCCATCCACAGCTCCTTCCCTACTTACCAACACAGGTGTAGTGACATTTATCTTTGGTCTTAAAATTATTGGCATTCCCCTTGCATCCACCATAAGTAAACTCTTGGCATTTGTTTGAAGCCGGGTTGTAGTAGAAGCGAGGTATTGTACCTCTACATGGTCCAGGGTCAGCAGGAAGATCACAAAACTCTGTGTCAATGGAGGAGAAGATGTTATTTGATTAGGTAGCACAAACCTCTTTTGCACACTTTCCCAACCTGGTGCCCTCCTAGCATACTCAGTCTGAGAACAATTGAGAGCCATGTAAGATGTTTTAATTTGGTTTTCTGCTCTGGGATTTGGATTGGACGTCTGGAATGGATCCTTCCTGATGCTTAAAATCATGAATCTGCAGTTGCATTGAGTTAAGATAGATCAGCCACCTTTGGTCCTTTCCCATTTTTGTCTCCTATTGAGTTGAGACCCAACCTACCATCTCAAGAACCTTCCCCAAAGGGGCACCACCAAGCCAGAGGTTCTAGACCAGAGTCTCTTGGTTTTCCTTTATGGGGGGAGAACTCTGCTCTCTGATCATGTCAGCCCCTCCCAGCAAAGGGTTTCATTATCATTCTGGAAACTCACTTGGACGGTCCCGGGTGGAGACGGGGGTCAGCTCTGCCCAGAGGGTGAGGAGTCCCACCAGCAGCAGAAGACCTCCAGAAGACATGATGAAGCCGTCTGCCCCACACCCGGGCTGCTCGCTCTATTTATTCTCCCCACTGGGAATTTCACATCCAGGAAGCAGGATGGAGTAATACAGTGAGGATTTCATTTCTTTCCTCTTTCATTAGTTGGTTGAACAAGAGGTGTTGGATCCTCTGAGCTGCATTGGCTGGACAGTTGGGGAAAGGAAGGCAGGTCCCTGATGCCACGTCTAGTCTCCGCCCCTCACACACACACTCCGGGCCCCTATTGCCATTCCCAAATGTGAAGTTCTGTTGAGTCTAGTATTGTTCCGTCTAGTCCCAGGGTTGCAAAGTCCAAGAACGAAGGCACAAATCCGCAAATACACACACACACACACACACACACACACACACACACACACACAAAAGGTCTGAAATCCAGGCACACTGCAAAGTCCATGCACAATACGCAAGGCAAGGTATGAGTCCTCCTCCTCCTCTTCCTCCCCTCCAACCCTCCCCTCCTCCTTCTCCCAAACCCCACAGCCTTCTAACAGTGATGTTGTTCCCTAGATGGGTAATGAAACAATTGCAAGCTCAGAGAACCCCAAGGACGCCTCAGAAAACAGAATGGCGGGGAAAAAAATATTAGATACACAAGAACCTCTTATGCATGAAGATTGCCTATGTTTTATGCATAGGTTATTACAGTTGTATACAAAATATCTCTTTATTTATTTATTTATTTATTTATTTATTTATTTATTTATTTATTTATTTATTTTATTTTATTATTTTATTATTTTAATCCCATTTATATCCCGCCCTTCTCCGAAAACTCAGGGCGGCTTACACTCTAAGCACAAATCAATGTGCTTAGCAATAGCCTTCATTCTATGTATATGCCTGGTTATTAGGGCTTTCGGGGAGCCCCAAGCGGCATTATTACAAAGTCAGCTTATTGCCCCCAACAATCTGGGTCCTCATTTTACCTATCTGGGAAGGATGGAAGGCTGAGTCAACCTTGAGCCTGGTGGGATGCGAACCTGCACTAATTGCAGGCAGCTGGTGTTACTTAAGGAGGCATTAGCCCACTGCTCCACCAAGGCTCTTTTGCAAGCCATCTGTGCTTAGTTCACCAATAATGTCCTCAATGTGGAGGAGTTCATTTCTCAGCAGACCGAAAAGCGTCCATTTCCACCGTCCGCCCGTCAGTTTCCATTTAACACAGCAGAAATTAAAGGAAGAATCTCCTGTCGCAGAGTCCACTGACTGTCCTCAGTGCTGCCGGACAGAGAGGGACACCCTCGTGAGTCACACTTGTGCCCGTGCCAGGGGCACCTGACCCTCTCAGGATGTCCCTGCCAATCCCTTCAGTCACAGTACAAGTTGTGATGCCAACAGGCAAACAGGTTTGGTAACCCAGGATGCTGATCTATAAGCCAGGATCCAGGAAGGAGCAGCAGCCCCAGGGCTCACCTGTTCGAAGACAACAGGCCTCCATTGTTAGAGATGCCAGGTGTTTCCTCACCTGTTGGCCTCACCTTACACGGAAAGGCCAGCGGTCTGTTGCGTTGAGGAAGAGTTGTCAATCTCCTCATCGGCTCTTCTCCTGCAAGGGGGTCTTCTCGCTTCCTCACAGCAGGACTTAAAGGTCCCTGCGTTCCACCCAGAATCCAATGTAAAACCCTCAAGGTCCAAATTTGTGATCAAACGAAGCACAGGTCCTGAGTCAAGGAAACAGAAGTCACAGAGTCGGGGTATAAGCGCAGCAGGGGAAATGAACACTTGTTTCCAAGATCACACAGTTCTTCATCTTCTTCCTCCTCCTTTCCACAACCCCCCCCCAGCACTGATGATCTTGAAATGTCTGCAATAAAAGCATCAAGCATGGAGAGCATCAAGGACCCCATACTCCTCCTCCTCCTCTCCGAAAACCCAACTCCTTTCTATCACTGATGTGGTAAGGTAGTTGTGTCATGAAATGTGTGCAAGAAAACCACCAAGCTGGGGGAGCAGCAAGGTCCCACAATCTTCCTCCTCCTCCCCTCCCCCTCAAACCCCCCTCCCTTCCAGCACTGATGAGGTTAGCTAGTTGTGTAACGAAAGGTGTGCAAGAAATCCACCGAGCTGAGAGAGCACCAAGGACTCCTCAGTTCAACCCTGGGCTACAAATATTCTCTCCCCTCTTGGCCTGATTTACTCCACGGGGCCACCCGGCCTCCATTCCCCACATTGGGAGCTCGACTGAGCAGCCCTGCCAGACGAACTGCAACCTTGCAAAATCCCAGCAACTCTTATCTGACTGCTGGTTTTAATTGTTTGGTATGGATGAGGCTTATTGCTATGCAAGAACTTCTGAATTCTCAGACCTGGCCTGATCCAAACCCATTTCCCCGTGCAGTTGAAGTTCTGTCCTGTGAAACGTAAGGAGTTTCCGTTGGGTCTTCCGACTGCCATCAGCCCAGGGTGCCCCTCCCCCACAGCCCATCGATTAACCAACCCTGGTTTAAGGAGGAGCAAGGACAGATGAAGGAACAAGGAATAAAAAAAATACCCCAGGCAGGTAGGAGAAGCTGCTGCGTACCAACCCTTCCTATCAATGGACCACTCTTGCTGCACTGATGACGTTACCCCAAATGGCAGTGAATGGTGAGCAACATGCAAACCAGGTTTTCATATCATCCAGGATCCGCCAGGAGAGATTGAGGGTGGGGCCCCAAGGGTTTCTCCTGGGTCCTCTGCTCTTCAATGAAGCTCTGAATCCCTGGATGAAGAGAGGTAGTCTATTGATTGCATGGGGCAAATCAAATCCAAAATTACCTCATTACGAGAAGAAATGAATGGAAGATGATGAAAGAATTTAGAATTGAGGATAAATGTGCTGACAGTCAGAGCAATTAATGACTAATATTATTAATCAATGGAACGACTTGCCTCCAGAATTCAGAATAGAATACAGAAAAACAGAGTTGGAAGGAGCATCCTTGGAAGGTCATCTAGTCCAACCGTCTGCTCACGCAGGAGACCCTGCACCCTTCCTGGTGTTGCGAGTGCCCCATCGCCAGAGGTTTTAAAGAAGAGGCTAGACAGCCCTTTGTCTGAAATGGTGTAGGGCTTCCCGCCTGATCCAGTGGTCGGACTAGAAGACCTCCAAGGTCCCTTCCAGCTCTGATGTTCTATCTCTTCCCAGGAGGAGGTGAGAAGCCACCAACTCTCGCTGGCTGGAATGGCTCTTCCCCACAACTGCAAACATGGCTGCATCAGAGGAGGATCTGTGTGACCGCAGCCTTGAACGAGGCGGTTTGTTCAGCGTGTTGCATGGGGATTTGGGTAAAGAGGAACAGTGAGAGCGGAGCCCGGATGCCCTCAAATCAGGAGTGACCGTTTGCCTTGGCCATGCAAGGAAGGGCTCTCTGGGACAGACCATTTGGGAGGAGGGTGTGTGTGGGGGGAATTCCCTGAGCATCTGAGCACAAACACCTGGGTGGCGCTTGCCAGCTGCTGGCAGAACGAAGGCAATACACAGGTTTCCGTTTGGAATGTAAAACAAAAGAAATAAAGGTGTTTACTCTGGTTAGATTTATATCACCAGGAATGTATAGATATATATCACTGTCTCCAGGAATTGGACTCAGCTCTTCTCTTCACAACAGCCCTGTGGGGGAGGATGGGCTGAGAAAGAAGGCTTGTCTGAGGTCAGTCCAGATAGCTCAGTGGCCCCAGCCCAGCTCTTGGCTTCAGCATTACGCCTGACTTTGTTCACACAACACCCTTGAATTGCTTTTAACAGCCTTCCTTCCTTCCTTCCTTCCTTCCTTCCTTCCTTCCTTCCTTCCTTCCTTCCTTCCTTCCTTCCTTCCTCCCTCCCTCCCTCCCTCCCTCCCTCCCTTCCTTCCTGGCAAAGGAGATTTTGTGTGGACAGCTATACAGATTAATGTTTAAAACAGACAAATATCTCCATGCAGGAGAAGCCCTCATGTAGCAAATATTTTTCCCTAAGATTCTGTTCTGTTTTGCAGCTTTCTTCCTCCTGCTTCTCTCCCCCCCCGTTCTGCTTAATTTAAATAAAGGCAAAAAACTTTCTCTGATGTGCCTCATGGCCCCCAGCCAGACCATCCGTGTGGAGCCATCGCAGGACGGCAGAGGCTCTGTGCCCACCCCAGACTTACTCTGGAGTAAGCCCTTCCTGGGGACTGAGCTTCTGTCCATCCGGCAGGGATTTCTGGCTACGAGAGAGGCGCTTCCCCTGCGGATCCCCCCCCGGAAAGCCACGTTGGGGAAGGGTGCTCCTCTTCCCCTGACATGGGGGGGACATGGGTCAATGTAGGGAGGGAAAACCCCCAAAGGGGCAGAAGGAGACACCAGAGACTAAGACGGGAAGCTGGAACCAAAGCTTTATTGCAGAGAAGGAGGGATGAGCACAGGGTGGGTTTTGGGGGGAGGGTCTCTGGGGTGGTCCAGGACAGAAGAAGGCTCTTTGGCTCAAGTTGGAACACTAGATCCAATTCGGGTGGGTCTCCTCGTGGGTCAAGCTGTAAAAAAACCAAAACATTCAGATGTGAGGTTTCCGCCCATGATTCCCTCCAGGTCTTCCCCCTGCCTCATCTTTCAGCCACGGAGACCCAGGCCTGAAGTCAGGGGGAATGTCCTGATTGGGAGAGAAGGGAAGCAATGGGGCAGCCTCCCCACGGGAGTTATGGGGCTCCAACACCGGGGCTTTCAAGCAAAGGTGGGACGGGGTCTCTCCAGGATGCTCTGAGGATTTCTTCAATGGAAGGAGGATGGAGTAAAAGACCTACCGTGTCATTCCCCCATCCTCTCTTTCCAGGAAACTTCAAAGCCACCAGTTGGGCACGTTCACAGGAGCTTCCTAACTCCGTCAGGGAGCATTTTCCTTTTTTTCTTTCCTTTTTTTCTGTTCTGCTTCATTAAATTAATGTGAGCTTATCTTTGGTGCCCCTGGTGAAGCTATGGTGGACCTTCGGGTCACCTGAGCATGGACCAGTTGTGCTGCCACCACGTGGCTGTTTCGGAGAAATTACAATGTGGGCAGTCAGACCCCCCTACCCTATGATGTATTTCCTCTTCCCTCCCCTTTCTGGGATGGACTTCCTCCTCCTTTGTCCCTAGAGAATCTCCTCCTCCATTAACCAGAAAACATGTGACAACAGCAGACATGTGCAGACGCTGGGAGTATTACCATTTTCTGACCTTGGAGATACCTTGGAAATGTCTTCGAAATGCTGTACAAATATCATATTAATGCACCCCACCTACTGTATTCGACTCTACATGCAATAAAGGTATTTCTATATGATAAAGGTGTTTTCCATGAGTTCAACTATCTGGAGAGAGCTGTTAAGGTTAATGACTTCTGCTTATATAGACCATAGAAGTCTTAACAAGAGATTAATTACAGTACAATGGCTTGGATCCAGAATACCAGTTCTGGTCTGCCCAGATGATGAGCTGGACCAAAGTGGACAAGAGGTTCTGTCCCAGCCTCTCCTCCTCCTGGAAGTCCTCCTTGCCTGGGACCTTCTGGCGTCCTGACCAGACTGGCAGGAGGACCATCTTCTCCAACACAACAACCCAGCAGCAGCTGAACTGGTGGAGGGCATTCT
Organism: Vipera ursinii; assembly: GCF_947247035.1. Classification (NCBI taxonomy): domain Eukaryota; kingdom Metazoa; phylum Chordata; class Lepidosauria; order Squamata; family Viperidae; genus Vipera; species Vipera ursinii. The sequence goes on from NC_139516.1 coordinate 1,595,078, forward strand.
CTCAAAGGAGGTTCAAGAGGAGAAGAGGTCAAGAGAAAGAGGGAGGGGGACATAGAGGATCAGTCTCATGACTTCCAGAGAACGGGGGTGGGGTACCTATCAGACGAAAAGTCCCCACCTCACCACACCAAGCTCTGCTTCAGCATCAGGGTATACCTTTTCAACCTTTGATAGACCAGAGGAGAGCCTGGAGATGCAGCAGCCTGAGAGACCCCAGAGAAACCTGCAGGTGCCCAGACCATGTCTAGGCTGAGGAGATACCACACAGCCATTCCTCTGGACTGAGCAAACTACACAAGTGACAATGTGTGACACCTACCAAACTTCTTATGGACGGCATCCTTGCACTCAGTCAGGCATCCGTAACGGCAACATTTCTTCTCCCCAGGACATTTCCAGTCATTTTCACAATTCTTGCGACAAGTAATCTTGTCTTGCTGGCCCTGTTGTTGAGGGCCCCGGGGACACAGCCCAGGCTTTTCTGCAAAACAGAAGATCCCAAGACTGAGAGACTCTCCTGGAATTGGAATCCCAGAACAAGGAAGATCCCATCTCTGGAGCTTTCAGGAGCCAAAACATCTCCACACATCCAGATGAGACGCTGCCAGATCCCACCTCCCCACCTCCTTCCCCACAAAGCAGAGCCATTCCCTGCTGGGTAGGCCTCTCAGGGAACTGGGCTCCCCTCTCTTGCCCCAGATGCTGGGGGTGGACATGGACAAGCCCACCAAAGAGGAAGGAGGAATTCCGGGGAATGGGAGGCAGAGATTTCTCTGCTGGTCCTGCACACTCCCTCAGCCCCCTCCCCAAATAACACAGAGAGGGTAAGACAGCGCCCTCCCCCAAGAGGGCGACGGACAACCAGAGAGGTCTTCTTTCCTTGGACCTCCTGGAAGTTGCCTGAAGGTCTTTGGCTAAATGAGGAGGTCGAAGTCCTGAGCTGGCTGCCTCAGCACAGGCACCTGGGCTCCCTCAGAATTGGGCCCTTGGTGGTTCATGGACTGGGCAGGATGGATCCCTCATGCCAACATCCACATAATCAGGGACACACAGCCCAGCAGAAAATAATTCCCCAATCAAGCAAATGTCAAGAAGGAAACCCCACCCCCACCAAGACTTGCAGGGAAAGCTGAAGAATCTAAACAGGGCAGCAAAGCCCAAACTCTACTGCAGTGATGACGTTCTCTGGCTGGGTCATGAAATGTCTGCAAGAAAATGACGAAGCTCAGAGAGCACCAAGGACCGCACAGTCCTCCTCCTCCTCCTCCTCCTCCTCCTCCTCCTCCTCCTCCTCCTCCTCCTCCTCCTCCTCCTCCTCCTCTCTGCAAACCCACTCCCTTTTAGCACTGATAATGTTCCCTAGTTGGGTCATAAAACAGTCTGCAAAACCCCCCACCAGGCTTACACAGTGCCAGAAATTCCACAATTCAAACATAAGTGACAAAGATTCCATTCTACTGATTCAATCCTAGCCTGCTGTAAGAATCGGGATATTACATTAAGCCATCCTAGGCTTAATTTTAGGTGACAGCAGCAGTCAGCCCACAACTCCTTCCCTACTTACCAACACAGGTGTGGTGACATTGATCCCTGGTCTTAAAATTGTTGGCATTGCCGGGACATCCACCAAATGAAAATTCTTTACATTTGTTTGAAGCCGAGTCGTAGTAAAATCGAAGTGTATGGGCTTTACATATTCCAGGATCAGCAGGAAGATGACAAATCTCTGCAGGAAATGGAAAGGTGTGTTTGTGTGTGTTATTTGATTAGCTAGCACAAAAGTCTTTAAGGCACTTCCCCAACCCGGTGCCCTCCTAGCATGCTCAGTCTGCACATGGTCAAGAGCCATCTGGGATGTTTTAATTTGGTTTACTGGGTTGGACCAGATGATGGATCCTGTTCCTTAAACTCCGGATTCTGCTGTTGCATTGAGTAAAAATAGGTCAGACCTCCCCTGAAAATGCAATTCTCTTTTTTTTGGGGGGGGGGGCCCTCCGATTTCTGTCTCCTATTTGGCTGATACCCAACCACCATCTCAAGAAGCTTCCCAGAAGAGGCACCACCAAGCCAGAGGTTCTAGACCAGAGTCCCTTCCTGGGGCAGAATTCAGCCCTCTTATCTCATCAGCCCCTCCCAGCAAAGGGTTTCAAGATCATTCTGGAAACTCACTTGGACGGTCCCGGCCAGAGACGGGGGTCAGCTCTGCCCAGAGGGTGAGGAGTCCCACCAGCAGCAGAAGACCTCCAGAAGACATGATGAAGCCGTCTGCCCCACACCCGGGCTGCTGACTTTATTTATTCTCCCTACTGGGAATTTCACCCCTGCAGTTCCAGGAATCAGGATGAGGTAATACAGTGAGAATCTGAATTCTTTCCTCTTTCACAAGATGGTTGGACAAGAGAAGGGGAATCCCAAAAGTTGGATTGGCTGATTACTTTGACGAAAGCTAGGTAAGATGTTATCCCATCTGCCTGAAAGTGATTGTTTTGACATTCCCTTTCTATACATATACATATACATATACATATACATATACATATACATATACATATACATATACATATACATATACATATACATATACATATACATATACATATACATATACATATACATATACATATACATATACATATACATATACATATACATATACACCTATTACTATTGGTACTACCCTTGCTTGCCTTTGCCACAGTCGTTCTATTTCTATTTATTTATTTAATTTGTATACCGCCCTTCTCCCGAAGGACTCAGGGCGGTGAACAGGGCAATACATAATAAAAACAAGATACAAAAATTAAAAATTTGTAGGTCTTTGTATTTTATTATCTTCTCTAGTTCTTTCCCGTCTATTCTGCTGTCTCCAGGCACTGCCACGTTCGCTATCCAGACTTTTTTGTCTTCCTTATCGACAATTGTTAAGTCCGGGGTGTTATGTTGCAGGTTGTTGTTGTTGTTATAGTTGAAAGTGAAAATCAATCTTGAAACAATTATTATTTGGATGCTGTTTTTAAATGTTTGGTATCGATGACGCTTATTGCTATGCAGTAACTTCTTGGCCTCCTTCTCCTATGTTGCCTAATCAATATCATGTTCCACCTCTCTCTCTTGTGAAATTTAGGAATTGCTTTTGGCTCTTCCAACTGCCAGGTGAGAACTCTAATCCTCCACAGTTAGGACAAGCTGCTGCGTACCAACCCTTCCTATCCATGGACCACTCTTGCTGCACTGATGACGTTACCCAGTATGGCAGTGAAAGGTGAGCAACATGCAAACCAGGTTCTCAGAACACCCAGGATCCGCCAGGAGAGATCGAGGGTGGGGCCCCAAGGGTTTCTCCCGGGTCCTCTGTTCGTCAATGAAGCTCTGAATCCTTGGATGAAGAGGGGGAGTATATTGATCACATGAGAGAGTTAATCCTCTGGAAGAAAGAAATAAAATCCAAAATTACCTCCTTACAAGAAGAAATGGGTGGAAGGTGATGAAAGAGAAATTTCCTGACAGTGAGAACAGTTGATCAGTGGGATGACTTCAGAGGTTGTGGGTGCTCCATTGCTGGAACTTTTTAAGAAGAGACTGGGCAGATAATAATAATGATGATGATAATGATAATGATAATAATAATGATAATGATAATAATAATAATAATAATAATAATAATAATAATAATAATAATGACAACGACAACAGCAACAGCAGCAACAACAACAAAGTTGGCAGGGACCTTGGAGGTCATCTAGTGCAAGAGCAACAAAGATGATCAGGGGACTGGAGACTGAAACATACAAAGGACGGCTGCTGGAATTGCATATGTCGAGTTTAACGAAGAGAAGGGTGAGGGGTGACATGATAGGAGTGTTCCAGTATCTCAGGGGCTGCCCCAAAGAAGAGGGAGTCAAGCTATTCTCCAAAGCCCCTGAAGGCAGGACAAGAAGCAACAGATGGAAACTCATCAAGGAGAGAAGCAACCTGGAACTCAGGAGAAACTTCCTGACAGTGAGAACATTTAATCTCTGGAATGATTTGCCTCCAGAAGCTGTGAATGCTCCAACACGAAGTTTTTAAGAAGAGATTATAGGGTTTCCTGTCTGAGTAGGGGGGTTGAACTAGAACACCTCCAAGATCTCTTTCAACTCTGTTGTTGTTGTTGTTCTTGTTCTTCTTGTTGTTGTTATTACCTGCTCAGGCAGGAAACCCTATACCATTTCATACAAATGGCTGTCCAGTTTCTTTTTTAAAACTTCCAGTGTTAGAGCATTCTGAAGAAAAGCCGTTCCACTGGTTAATTGTTCTCCCTGTCAGGAAATTTCTCCTTAGTTCCAAGTTGCTTCTCTCCTTGGTTAGTTTCCATCCGTTGCTTCTTGTCCTGCCTTCAGGTGCTTTGGAGAATAGCTTGACTGCCTCTTCTTTGTGGCGGCCCCTGAGATACTGGAACACCATTACCAAGCCATTGTAAAGTGGTATTAACACTTCACATGATCCTGATTCTATCCCTCTGTTAATGCAGCCTAGCACTGTGTTGGCTTTTTTGGCAGCTGCAGTACACTGCTGGCTCATATTGAAGTGATTGTCCACTAGGACTCCAAGATCCCTCTCACAGTTGTTACTATTGACCAAGGTACCCCCTATACTATACCTGTGTATTTGGTTTTTCCTGCCTAAGTGTAGAACCTTAGTTTTTTCACCATTGAATTTGATTTGTTTAGATAGCACCCAATGTTCAAATGTCATAGTTCCGACAAACAGAGATGAATAAAGCAGAACTCTAAGGCTTGGAAATCCCTCAAAGAACATCTTTATTAGTTACAAAGTATCGGCACAGTCAAAAGTGAAACCAAGACTGAACACACAAGTAACAATTGCCCAATTACAAAGTTAAATGTCCCACCCACAAAACTATGCAAGCAACTATTCCCGAATATACTCATTTGGTGGACAGTCACTTGACTATGAGCAAGCAATGTGCAGCAGCAGCCAAAAAAAAAGTAATACAATCCTGGGTTGTATAAATAGATGCATAGAATCGAGATCACATGAAGTATTAGTACCACTTTATAAAACCCTAGTGAGACCACACCTGGAATACTGCAGCCAATGGCTGCAGGAGTTGGGTCTGGCTAGTTTAAAGAAAAAAAGAAATAGGGGAGACATGATAGCAGTATTCCAGTATTTGAGGGGCTGCCGCAAACAAGAGAGGGTCACGTTATTATTCAAAGCACCAGAAGGTAGGACAAGAAACAATGGTTGGAAACTGATCAAAGAGAGAAGCAACCTGGAATTAAGGAGAAAGTTCTTAACAGTGAGGACAATTAACCAGTGGAACAGCCTGCCTCCAGACGTTGTGGGTGCTCCATCATAGGAGGTTTTTAAGAAGACACTAGACAGTCACTTGTTTGAAATGTATAGGTTCTCCTACTTGAGCAGGGGGCTGGACTAGAAGACCTCCATGGTCACTTCCAGATCTATTCTATTCTATTCTATTCTATTCTATTCTATTCTATTCTATTCTATTCTATTCTATTCTATTCTATTCTATTCTATTCTATTCTATTCTATTCTATTCTATTCTATTCTATTCTATTCTATTCCATTCCATTCCATTCCATTCCATTCCATTCCATTCCATTCTATCCATCCATCTTATCCCTCTCTCTATCCATCCATCCATCCATCCATCCATCCATCCATCCATCCATCCCTCCGTCTGTCTGTCTGTCTGTCTGTCTGTCTGTCTGTCTGTCTGTCTGTCTATCTATCTATCTATCTATCTATCTATCTATCTATCTATCTATCTATCTATCCACCTTATCCCTCTCTCTATCCATCCATCTCTCTCTGTGTCTATTTGTCTGTCTGTCTGTCTGTCTGTCTGTCTGTCTGTCTGTCTGTCTGTCTGTCTGTCTGTCTGTCTATCTATCTATCTATCTATCTATCTATCTATCTATCTATCTATCTATCTATCTATCTATCTATCTATCTACCCATCCATCCATCCATCCATCCATCCATCCATCCATCCATCCATCCATCCACCTACCTGTCTAGTAAAGACTCATTCCCCACAGTTTCTCCTTGTTCCTCCCCTCGAGGTGTTCCTTGGGAGGAGGTGTGGGGTGTCCTCCTCCTTAGCAGCTTCACAGCCCTTCTCTGGGCTTGCCTGTGCTCCACTTTCCCTGCCCTTGGATCAGTGGAGGAGGCAGCTGTTCTTCATCAGAAGGGATCTGCTGCCTATCAGCACCGGTCATCAGCCAATCCTCCCCCCTACGTCTGTGCAGACAGGCAGTTTGCTGTCTGGTCGACCACCTCCCCAATACCTGAGGGGCCTGGGACAGCATTGTCCTCAGCCCATGGCATGCTTTCCCTGTTGGACAGTTCCAGTTCCAAGTCCTTCTCCTCCTCCTCTAAACTGGACTCTGAGATTGACAGGCATATTTGAGGTGGGGAAAACAGCAGTAGATGACAAGGGTCTCCTCTCCAACCTACACCAGGACACATTCTGGCCCTTGGGCGATTCTGCCAGACCTGCCAGACGACACAGGGTCTTCTTATGAGGACAGGCTTATGAAGAGCCTGGGGTGGCCATTCTGGAGAGAAGACAACCAGGCTAGGACCTTTGAGGAGCATCTGGGGACATCAGAAGGAGCCCAAGGGGAGACGGCCAGGAGCTCTTCTCCTGCAGAGGCTCTTGGTTCTCCAGGTGGAGGAGACAAAGTCGCTGGTGACTTATGAACAGAGGGCAGCCAAGGGAGATTTTGCGTGGACAGCCATGATGACATATGTGTAAAATAGACATGTATCTAGATACATGAGAAGCCCTGATGCATCTAATATTTTTCCTGCTGTTCCATTTTCTGTTCTCGTTTTTTTCCTACTGCTGCTCTTTTTTTTCTGTTCTGCTTAATTTCAATAATGTCAGAAAGTTTTCTGATTTTCTTCATTGTCTCCATCGTGTGGAGTTATTGCACAACACCAGAATCTCTGCATCCATCTCAGACTTACTCTGGAGTAAGCCCTTCCTGGGGACTGAGTTTCAGGGACTTCAGTCTCGAGAGGCGCTTCCCCTGCAGATCCCCCCTGGAAAGCCATGTTGGGGAACGGTGCTTCTCTCCCTCTGACATGGGGGGGCATGGGTCAAAGTGGGGAGAAAAACCCCCAAAGGGGCAGAAGGAGACACCAGAGACTAAGACAGGAAGCTGGAACCAAAGCTTTATTGCAGAACAGAAGAGATGAGCTCAGGGTGGGGTTTGGGGGGAGGGTCTCCGGGGTGGTCCAGGACAGAAGAAGGCTCTTTGGCTCAAGTTGGAACACTAGATCCAATTTGGGTGGGTCTCGTCGTGGGTGAAGCTGTAAAAACAAACATTCAGATGTGAGGTTTCTGCCCATGATTCCCTCCAGGTCTTCCCCCTGCCTCATCTTTCAGCCACGGAGACCCAGACCCAGGGGCAATGCCCTGATTGGGAGAGAAGGGAAGCAATGGAGCAGCCTCCCCACTGGAGTTATGGGGCTGAAGGCTTCAAGCAAAGGTGGGAAAGAATCTCTCCAGGATGTTCTGAGGATTTCTGTACTGGAAACAGGATGGACTAGATGACCTCCAGTGTCATTTCTCAATCCTCTCTTTCCAGGAGACCTCAAGGCAAAGCTATGGTGGACCTTCCTGTCACCGGAGCATGGACCGGTTCTGGTCTGCCCAGAGGATGAGCTGGACCAAAGTGGGCAAGAGGTTCTGTCTCGGCCTCTCCTCCTCCTGGAAGTCCTCCTTGCCTGGGACCTTCTGGTGTCCTGACCAGACTGGCAGGAGGACCATCTTCTCCAACACAACAACCCAGCAGCAGCTGAACTGGTGGAGGGCATTCTCTCAAAGGAGGTTGAAGAGGAGAAGAGGTCAAGAGAAAGAGGGAGGGGGGCGTGGAGGGTCAGTCCCAAGGCTTCCAGAGAGTGGGGGTGGGTATCTGTCAGGAAGAAGGTCCCCACTGCACCAAGTTCTGCTCCAACATCAGGGCACCTTCCTTTTTTTACATCATTTCTGACGGACCCCAGAGAAACCTGCAGGTGCCCAGACCAAGTCTAGGCCGAGGAGACACCACATAGCTGTTCCTTTGCACTGAGCAAACTACACAATGTGCGGCACCTACCAAACGTCACGTTGAAGATATCCTTGCACTCAGCCAGGCACCCGTAACGGCAACACTTCTGCTCCCCAGGACATTTCCAGTCACTTTCACAATTCTTGCGACAAACAATCTTGTCTTTCTGGCCCTGTTGTTGAGGGCCCTGGGGACACACCCCAGGTTTTTCTGCAAAATAGAAGATCCCAAGGCTGAGAGATTCCTCCAGAATTGGAATCCCAGATCAAGCAAGATCCCATCTCTGGGCCTTTCAGGAGCCGAAACATCTCCACACATCCAGATGAGCCAGGTGGAGCAGGATCCCACCTCCTTCCCCACAAAGCAGAGCCATTTCCTTTTTGGGTCAGCCTCTCGGGACCCTGAGCTGGACTTTATAACTGGGCTCCTCTGTCTTGACCTGGGAAGGGGAACGTGCACCTCCCGTTTCTATCAAAGAGGAAGGTGGTTCTCCTTGTGGGTGGGCCAAACGTGCATCTCTGTCTACCTTCCTCATCAGGAAGGGATTCCAGGGAATGGGAGGCAGAGACATTTTCTCCTGACTCTGCACATCCCTGCAGCCCCTTCCCCCAAAACAGAGGGCGAAAGATAGCACTCTGCCTCTGGACCCCCTCTTTCTTGGGGTCTCCTGGAGGTTACCCTGAGGCTCTCAGGCGAAATGCAGAGGACTTTCTGGAAGTGGGGTGGAAGTTCTGAGCTGAGACACTCGGCACACAGACCTGGACTTAGACAGAGATGGCTCTTAGATGTTTCCAGAAAGGGGAGGGTGGAGTATTCACGCCAACAAACACATGAGTAGGGACAAACAACCACACATAAAATAAATCCCCAATCAAGGAATTGTCAAGAAGAAAACAGCACTCTGATCAAGACTTCCAAGGCAAAGTGCAGTATATAAACCGGGAGCAAACCCCATACACAGCTGCTCTGAAGATGTCCCTAACATCTGCAAGGAAACAATCAAGAGAAAGTTCCTGACAGTGAGGACAATCAACCAGTAGAACAGAAGTTGCCTCCAGAAATTGTGGGCGCTCCATCACTGGAGGTTTTTAAGAAGAGGCTGGACAATCACATGACTCAGATGGTCTAGGTCCTCCTGCTTGAGCAGGGGGCTGGACTAGAAGACCTCCAAGGTCCCTTCCAGCTCTATTCTATTCTATTCTATTCTATTCTATTCTATTCTATTCTATTCTATTCTATTCTATTCTATTCTATTCTATTCTATTCTATTCTATTCTATTCTATTCTATTCTATTCTTACAGTATGCCCCACAGTCTTCCTCCTCCTCCTCCTCCTCCTCCTCCTCCTCCTCCTTGCAAATTCCACTCCCTTCTAGAACTGATGATGTTCCCTATTTGGATCATGAAACTCCTTCAAGACAACCATGAAGTTCAGAGAGCACCAAGGACCCCACAGTTCAACCTTGAGCTACATAAATTATCTTGTATTGGAAGATGCCATCCACAGCTGCTTCCCTACTTACCAACACAGGTGTAGTGACATTCATCTTTGGTCTTAAAATTGTTGGCATTGCCCTCGCATCCACCATAAGTAAACTCTTGGCATTTTTTTGAAGCTGAGTTGTAGTAGAAGGCCCGAACATTGGCTTTACATGGTCCCGTTTCAGAAGGAAGATAACAAAACTCTGTGACATATGGAGGGGGCAATGTTATCTATTAGCTAGCAAAACTTCTTTAATACACTTCCCTAACCAGGTGCCCTCCTAACACGCTCAGATTGCAAACAATGGGGAGCCATCTAGGACATTTTACTTTAATGTCCTGCTCTGGGATTTGGACCGGATGGCTGAATGATGGATCCTGTTGCTTAAAGCCCTGATTCTGCTGTTGCATTGAGTAAAGATAGGTCAGACTTCCCCTGAAATTGCATTTCTCTTTCTTGGGGGCCCCTCCCATTTCTCTCTCCTGTTCAGCTGACACCCAACCACCATCTCAAGAACCTTCCCCGAAGGGGCACCACCAAGCCAGAGGTTCTAGACTGGGGTTCTTGGTTTTCTCTCCCTGGGGGAGAACTCTGCCCTCTGATCACGTCAGCCCCTCCCAGCAAAGGGTTTCAAGATCATTCTGGAAACTCACTTGGACGGTCCTGGCCGGAGACGGGGGTCAGCTCTGCCCAGAGGGTGAGGAGTCCCACCAGCAGAAGAAGACCTCTAGAAGACATGATGAAGCTGTCTGCCCCACACCCGGGCTGCTCGCTCTATTTATTCTCCCCACTGGGAATTTCACCCCTGCAGTTCCAGGAATCAGGATGAGGTAATACAGTGAGAATCTGAATTCTTTCCTCTTTCACAAGATGGTTGGACAAGAGAAGGGGAATCCCAAAAGTTGGATTAGCTGGTCAGCTTTGGGGAAGCTAGGCAGAGCCCTGTAGTCCTGTTCCACTCCCTTGTTCCATAGAGTAATGAAACATCTGCAAGAAAACAACCAAGCTTAGAGAGCACCCAGGTCCCCACAGTCCTCCTCCTCCTCCTCCTCCTCCTTATCCTCCTCTTCCCTGCAAACCCCACTCCATTCTACCACTGATGTTATTCCCTAGTCGGGTCATGAAACATCTGTAGCAAGGCAACCAGGTTCAGAGAGCACCAAGGACCCCACAGTCCTCCTCCTCCTCCTCTCTACAAACCCCACTTCCTTCTAGCACTGATGAGGTTAGCTAGTTGTGTAATGAAAGGTGTGCAAGAAAACCACCAAGCTCAGAGAGCACCAAGGATTCAACACGGGGGTACAAATATTGCCAGATTTACTCAACCCAGCCTCCATTCCCCACATTGGAACTGCAAAATCCAAGCAATTGTTGTTTGACTGCTGATTTTAATATTTGGTATCGGTGAGGCTTATTGCTATGCAACCTTCTTGGACCTCTCCTGGTTTCTCCAGCATTGCCTAATCCAAATTCATCTCCCACTGCAGCTGAAGTTCTTTCTGTCTTGTGTAATTTAATGAGTTTCCGTTGGGTCTTCCAACTGCCAGCAGAGAACGCTAATCAGCCCAGGGTGCCCTTCCCTCACCGCTCACCTATTAACCAACCCTGGTTGAGGAGGAGCAAGGGCAGATGAATACGCCAGGCAGGTAGGAGAAGCTGCTGTGTAGCAACCCTTCATATTTACAGATCAATCTTGCTGCATTGATAATGTTACCAAGAATGGCAATGAAATGTGAGCAATATGCAAACCAAGTTCCCGGAACACTAATGATCCACCTGGTGAGATCAAGAGTTGATACACGATTGCGTGAGAAAGAAAGAAAGAAAGAAAGAAAGAAAGAAAGAAAGAAAGAAAGAAAGAAAGAAAGAAAGAAAGAAAGAAATTCCCAAATTACTTCATTACAAGAAGTAATGGATGGGAGATCATTAAAAGAGAGATTCAAAAACTAAGGACTAACCACTACACAATATGGACGGTCCTGGCCAGAGACGGGGGTCAGCTCTGCCCAGGGGGTGAGGAGTCCCAGCAGGAGAAGAAGACCTTCAGAAGACATGATGAAGCCGTCTGCCCCACACCCGGGCTGCTCGCTCTACTTATTCTCCCCACTGGGAAGTTCACACCTGCAGATCCAGGAATCAGGATGACGTAATGCAGTGTGAATCTGAAGATGGGAATCCCAAAAATTGGATTGGCTGGCCAGTTTCAGGGAAGTCAGGCAGAGCCCCGTTATCCTTTTTCAGCCCCCCATGCACACACATAAGGAGTTTAAGGACTTCATTTTTTAAATGTATATATTTGCTATTTGGGGGAATAAAAAACAAAACACAAAAAACCTGATTCAACAGTAACAACAGGAAAATGTGTACCAAAGAGAAAAAAGACCCAACATTAAAGATTAAAAAAAAATCCACCCTGGCTGGATGCTGGGGGGAAAAAAATTCTCTTCCCCTTACGTAATGATTCTGTAACTAGTTATAAACTTTCATCCTTATTTAAGAAGAAAAATATAACAAATATTTCAGATGAGGAGGTCTTTATCTAATGATCGAATCGACCCAACAGCTAATATATAGAAAAGATCAGTGTTTTTTTTAAAAAAACAAAAGTCAACAGGTTAACCCAAATATTACACAAGTCTTCAACTCCCTCTGTCATTTTATTTAACACAAAGGAAGTTCACAAATGGCTCCCAGTCTCTCATAAAGCCGTCCAGTCCATTAATTATAATCAAGGCGGTTAGTTTTGCCATCTCTGCTAATTCAGCCAATTTTAAAATCCATACTTCAACAATCGGCATCTCCTCTCCTTTCCAGTCCTTAGTGAGTACAACGCCATTTAAGGACTTTATTGAGGTACTTCGAGCCCCTAGCATTATTCCCCAAATCCCCACCAAATGTGAACTTCTATTGAGTCTGGTACTGTTCAGTTTCCTCCTCCTCCTCCTCCTCCTCCTCCTCCTCCTCCTCCTCCTCCTCCTCCTCCTCCTCCTCCTCCTCCTCCTCCTCCTCCCAAACTCCACACTCTTCTAGCACTGATTTATTTATTTATTTATTTATTTATTTATTTATTAAATTTTTATACCGCCCTTCTCCCGAAGGACTCAGGGCGGTGAACAGGGCATATCTTAAAACTACAAAAATACAAAAATTAAAAAAGAATTAATGTTAATTAATGTTAATGTTAATTTAATTTATATACCGCCCTTCTCCCTGGGGACTCAGGGCGGTTCACAGGGCATATAAATAAAAATACAATACTATACAAAAGTTAAAACAAAGATTAAATCAGTGCCCAATTAAAAAACAATAATGCAATCTAAAATGACAATTTAAAACCCAGCTCCCCCATCAGGCCAGACCGGCCAATTCAAACAAATGGGTCTTCAGACCACGACGGAAAGTTCGGAGGTCCGATGCCGTCCGGAGCTCCACCGGCAGTTGGTTCCACAAAGCCGGGGCACCCACAGAGAAGGCTCTCCCCCTGGGGGCCGCCAGTCGGCATTCCCTGACCGGAGGCACCCTGAGGAGGCCCTCTCTGTGGGAACGCACAGGGCGGAGGGGAGTTGAAGCCGGCAGCAGGTGGTCCCCGAGGTAACCCGGACCCATGCCATGTAGGGACTTAAAGATCATAACCAAGACCTTGAACCTCACCCGGAAGACAACTGGTAACCAATGCAGCTCGCGGAGCAAAGGTGTAACATGGGAGTACCGGGAAACTCCCAAGACAACTCTCGCGGCCGCATTCTGTACCAGTTGGAGCCTCCGAGTGGTCTTCAAGGGAAGCCCCATGTAGAGAGCATTACAGTAGTCAAGGCGAGAGGTCACGAGCGCATGAGTGACCGTGCACAGGGCATCCCGGTCCAGATAGGGCCGCAACTGGCGCACCAGGCGAACCTGGGCAAAAGCCCCCCTAGTCACGGCCACTACATGATCTTCTAGGGTAAGCCGTGAATCTAGGAGGACTCCCAAGTTGCGAGCCCTATCCACGGGGGGTAAAAGCTCACCACCCATAGAAAGAGATGGAACATTTTGAATGTCCCGGGATGCCGGAATGCACAGCCACTCAGTCTTGTCAGGGTTGAGCTGAAGTCTGTTCCTCCCCATCCAGACCCGAACCGCCTCCAGGCAACGGGACATCACAGCGAGGGCATCACTGGGGTGGTTTGGGGTCGAAAAGAAAAGTTGGGTATCATCGGCATATTGATGATACCCAACTCCAAAACCATTAAATTATTGCCCACAATAAAAACAATAAAATATATATAAATATTAAAACCCTAAGTAATTCCCCATCAGGCCAGGCCAGCTTGTTCAAATAAATGGGTCTTTAACCCGCGACGGAAGGAGCGGAGATCCGGTGCCATCCGGAGCTCAACCGGCAGCTGGTTCCACAAAGCCGGAGCGCCCACAGAGAAGGCCCTCCCCCTGGGGGCCACCAGCCGACATTCTCTGACTGGAGGCACCCTGAGGAGGCCCTCTCTGTGGGAACGCACGGGGCGGAGGGGAGTTGACGCAGTACCTAGATAGGTACTGTGTTTCCACAAAAATAAGACCCGGTCTTATATATTTTTTTGCCTCCAAAAGAGGAACCAGGTGTGTGTGTGTGGGTGTCTTACCTTAGGACCACCACAGCCAGGCCTCCCACACCCCGACACCTGTCACACTGCTGCTTGACTTCTTCTGTGGCCACTTGCTGCCATTTGCGGTTGGATGCCATGTGGCGCATTGTGCCGTTGTCGCTGCTCACAGCAGGATGGCGCCTGGTGCTTTGGGTCACTTCTGCTGCTCGCAAAGTGCTTCAGGCAGCTTCTGCTGCTCGTGGCAGGAGGCCATGTGGCTCTTTGGTAGCCATCTGTGCATAGTTCGCAAATAACTTCCTCGATGTGGAGGAGTTAATTTCTCCACAGCTGGAAAAGCACCCGTTTCCACCCACCCTCCCCCCCATCAATTTCCACAGCAGAAATGGAAAGAAACCCCTGTTCCAGAGTCCGCTGAATGGCCTCAACGCTGCAGGACAGAGATGGATCCTGGTGAGTCACCCTTGTGCCCGTGCCAGGGGTGCCTGGCCCTCTTAGGATGTCCCTTCCAACCCCTTCAGTCACGGTACAAACATGCAAAGGCAAACACGTTTGGTAACCCAGGATGTGGATGTATAAGCCAGGATCCCGGAAGAAGCAGCGGCCCCAGGGCTCACCTGTTCAAACACAATAGGGCTCCCTGGGATAGAGATGCCAGGTGTTCCCTCACCTGTTGGCCTCACCTGACAAGGTAAAGTCAACAGTCCACTGTGTGGAAAAAAAGACCATCTTCCCTGCAAGGGGTCTTCTTGCCTCCTCAAAGCAGGACTTAAAGGTCCCTCCGTTCAGCCCATCCGGGCATTCCTGTTCTTCAGACACCATGAAGGCTCTGCGCATGGCCTCCTCCTCCTCCTCCTCCTCCTCCTCCTCCTCCTCCTCCTCCTCCTCCTCCTGGCTCTCCTCCTCTTCCCTGGGTCCCCACGTGCACCAGATGTGAAGTTCTGTTGTGGCCGGTGCTGTTCAGTTTAGGCACAGGATCGCAAGTCCAAGAACGAAGGCACAAGTCCACAAATCTACACACTCAAACTCCAGAATTCAGGCACGGTCCAAAGTCCACACATGGTAACCAAACCAAAGTATGAGGCCAGAATCCAATGAGCAACTTGACGATGAAACCTACTTGGTGCTGAAATCTCCGCAAAAAACCCACCAAGCACAGAGAGAACCAAGGAATCCCCTCAACTTTGCAAAGGAGCCTGACTGCAGCCATTTTCCACTCTCATTTGAAGTTGCCACGTGGAATGGAGGGAGGGGGATTTGCCCAGGTGTTTGGCTTAATTTAACGCAGTCTGGCATTATAGCGACCACTGCAATGGCTGACAAGGTCGGGGTCCCACCCCCTTTTATTTTTTCTGTTTTGAGTAGATCAGTGATTGGCATGGCTATTTTTGAGAAAGAGGGGATGAATTGCCGGTAAAAGTTAGCCAACCCAAGAAAGCTTTGGAGTGGCTTTGAGGTGGGTGGGGGTGGCCATTCCAGTATTGCCTTCACTTTGGCAGGATCCATCTCTATGCCCTCATCCAAAATCCGGTATCCCAGATAGTCAAGGCATGTTTGGTGCAATTCACACTTTGCTGTCCCGTGGGAACCAAGGTCATCTATTCCTCCCACATTCAGGCACGGGCCGTAGAGCACAAAAGCCTGCCAACTGCGTTTATTGGGGGAACGTAGTGTATTACATAGTTTTTGGGGTGGGAACTTTATACTTTCTAATTGAGAGTTTGTTATTGATATTCCAGACTTGGTTTGACTTTTGATTGTGCCGATACTCTGTAACAATAAATAAGTTTTTGAGGAATTTGCTAGCCTCCTGTTGAAGGAAAAGTCTTCATCATGGTTCAGTCCAAGCCGGGAATAAACAGCATGGTGACTGTTTAGAAAGAAGGTTGCAATTTACTGAGGAGGAAAGCCAGACATTGTTGTGATTCAGGGTCAGCCTGTGGGTCCGGCAGCCGGCTCGGATGTCTCGGATGACTCAGACGAGGGGGAGGAGGAGGGTGTTGAAGACGAACTTGCTGATGATGGCTTGGAGGCTTCGCAGAGCCCCCAGCCAGGCCCCTCTGGCTTGGTGGAGACTCAGCTGCGAGAGGCCGACAGTGCAGATGAAGAGGACCCACAGCTGGCCCTGTTCAAGGACGCCCGACGCAGGAGGCAGACCAGTAGAAGCAAGCAGAGAAAGGCTGTGGGACTCCTCGGAAGGAGGCACAGGGAGGCCACGCCCTGAACTCTAATAAAGGGAGTGTTTGGGGATGGGCTGGTTGCTGAAAGCAACCGCTCCATTTGAGGATCAAAGTTCCGGTATCTTGTTTCTTGTTCTGTTGTTTGTTTGTGTAATAAATCTTGGCAGACGCTTTCCAGCCTCAGACGCTCTCCAGCCTCTGCTGTTTGTACAGGGGTTGCCTTTCTGCAAGGCCGGTAGCAGGCTGGTACAGAACAGTTTGCTTTCAGCCTCCCACCCCTTACAATTAATTATGGAGCAGCTACGTGCCGAGAATGCTCAGCTCACTCAGCAACTCACTTTGCTGGCAGCTCAGGTGGCTCAACTGCAAGCACAGGTTCATGCTGCACCCCCACCCAGGAGAAAATGCCAGGTAGCAATGCCGGACAAATTTACAGGTATCCCTGAACTGTTTCCTGCTTTCCTGGGACAATGCCAGCTCTTTATCAGCGTGAGAGCAGCTGATTTCCCCACTGACCGGGATAAGGTGGGGTTTGTGTTAAGCCTTCTTTCGGGGGATGCAGCTCGTTGGGGCACGCCTCTGCTGGCACAACCTAGCCCATTGTTGGACAACTTTGTGGGGTTTTGTGACCATATGCGTCTAATGTACGAGGACCCAATTAAGACGCAGACTGCCACCCGACGCCTGAAAGCTCTGAGGCAGGGTCAACGCCCCCTACAGGGCTATATCAGCGATTTCCGGCTGCTTAGCCAGGATTCCGCCTGGAATGAGGCTGCGCTCGTGGATGCCTTCCAGGATGGATTGTCGGAGGAGATGTTGGATGAGCTGGCCCGTGTGGACATTCCCTCAGACCTGAATGGGCTGATTCATCTTTGCCTGCGGATCGATGCCCGGTTGCAGCAACGAAAGAGTCGCCGTGCCACCCCACAGACCCCTGTCACCCCTGTTGTGCGTGAGCCCCCAGTCCAAAGGGAGGAGCCAATGGAGCTGGGTGCCGCCAGGTCTCGTCTATCGGTGACGGAAATGAACAGACGACGATCGGGGGGGTTGTGTTTTTACTGTGGGGACCCTGGACATTTGGCTGCTTCTTGCCCAAAGAAGCGTCAGCGGGCATCAGTGACGAAGCCTGCCCCGAGACAGTCCCCTACTTTGCTGTCGGGAAATGCCCCGAGCCCGATCTAGACGGTGTGATAGATCGGGCGTCCCACAACAACAACACCGAGCGACGCCGTTCCGATGGTGCCTGTGAACCTCCACGGCATTTGATTTTGGAGGCACGTCTGATCCTTCCTGGCAAGCCAGAGGGGATTCCAGTCCATGCCTTAATTGACTCTGGGGCCACCACAAACTTTATGGACTCAGCCTTTGTGGCCAAATGGGCTGTTCCCCAGTGTCCGGTGGATCCGCCCATGTTAGTGGAGACTATCGATGGTCGAGTGCTCCTGTCCGGGCCTATTACGGCCGCCACGCAACCAGTATGTATGGCCATCAGTTCCCATGTGGAGGCCATCCAGTTCTACATCACTTCAGATCTGCACTTCCCCGTGGTCTTGGGACTGGCGTGGCTCCGGGCGCATGACCCACAGATCTATTGGTCACAGAACTTGGTCACCTTCCCAAGCTTGCAGTGCGTGGACCACTCCCGCCATATCTGTGCCGGCCAGGTGGAGGGTTCCCCAGGGGTTTCCTTGCCTCCCGAACTGTCCAACTTTGCTGATGTGTTCAGCGAGTCAGAGGCGGATCAATTACCCCCGCACAGGCCCTATGACTGCTCCATTGATTTAGTCCCTGATGCGCCTCTCCCAGTGGGGCGTTTGTACTCCATGTCAGAGCCCGAGTTGGCTGCATTGCGGGACTTCCTGGAGAAGAATTTGGCTCGCGGTTTCATCCGGCCCTCGTCCTCGCCAGTGTCTGCACCCGTGCTCTTCGTCAAAAAGAAGTCGGGCGAATTACGGCTTTGCTGCGACTACCGGAAACTCAACGCCATCACGGTGCGCAACTGTTACCCGCTGCCCCTCATCCCCAAGCTCTTGGACCGACTCCGGGAGGCTAAGATCTTCACGAAACTGGACCTGCGTGGAGCTTACAACCTCGTCAGGGTTCGGCCGGGTGATGAGTGGAAGACGGTGTTTGGTACTCGCTATGGACATTTCGAGTACACGGTGATGCCGTTTGGCCTGACCAACGCCCCCGCTGTGTTTCAGCATTTTATGAACGACATCTTTCGGGATTTGTTGGACCAGTTTGTCGTGATCTACCTGGACGACATCCTGATCTACTCCCCGTCGCGTGAAGTGCATCATCAGCATCTCCGTCAGGTCCTGCAGCGACTCCGAGAACATCGGCTGTTTGCCAAGCTGGAGAAGTGCCAGTTCTACCAGGTGACCATCGATTTCCTGGGTCACCGCATTTCTCCTGAGGGCATCGCCATGGAGCCGAGTAAGGTGGAGTCGTTGCAGAGTTGGCAACCCCCGCGTCGCATGAAGGATGTTCAGCGACTTCTTGGATTTGCCAACTACTATTGAACATTCATCCCTGGCTTTGCTGCCTTGACAGCCCCCCTCACCCGGCTCCTGCAGAAGAAGACTCGGTTCCAGTGGAACGCACCAGAACAACAGGCGTTCCAGGCTTTGAAGGAAGCCTTCATGAAGGAGCCCATCCTCAAGCATCCTGACCCGCAACGGCCGTTTGTCGTGGAGGCGGACGCCTCCGACATTGCCATTGGGGCAGTGTTACTCCAGGCAACGACGCCCAGCGGTACCCTTTTCCCTTGCGCGTATCACTCTCGGAAATTGAACCCCTCGGAGCGCAACTATACCATCTGGGAGAAGGAGCTGCTGGCCATCAAAGCGGCGTTCGAGGCTTGGAGGCATCATCTGGAGGGAGCGCGGCATCAAATCGAGGTCCGGACGGACCATAAGAATCTGGAAAGCCTGCAGACCGCTCGGAATTTGAACCAATGCCAGATCCGGTGGTCTCTTTTCTTTGCGAGGTTTGACTTCCGGGTTCGGTACATACCAAGCGGGCACAATCAGAGAGCGGATGCTCTGTCCAGGAAGCCCGAATATACCCGAGTGGAAGACAAGCTTCTGCCCAGAACAGTGATCCCCGTCGAGTCTTTTGCTGCGGCGAGGGAGCCGGTTGATATACGGGCTCGGATCCGGGAGGCACAGCAGCAGGAGGCGTGGGTGGCTCAGCGGAAGGAGGAGGTGGGGCCAGATTCGCCTTGGACGGTCACGGATGGACTCTTGTATTATTGTGACCGGCTCTATGTTCCGGGAGGGCCACTCAGGGGACTCGTCCTCAGCCAGTGTCATGATAACCCGGCAGCGGGGCATTTTGGCCTGTTCAAGACTCTGAACCTGGTCTCCCGTACCTTCTGGTGGCCCCGAGTCCGACACGACGTCCAGTCTTATGTCACCTCCTGCATTCCATGCAGGCAGGCCAAATCAGCGACAGGGGCCCCGCCTGGATTACTGCAGCCTTTGCCAACACCCAAGAGACCCTGGGGGGCTGTGTCCATGGACTTTCTGACGGATTTACCCCCATTGTCCGGCTTCACGACAGTGTTTGTGGTGGTGGACATGCTGACCAAGATGGCGCACTTCATCCCCTGTCGCGGCTTACCGTCAGCTCGCGCCACTAGTCGTATGTTTATCCAACAGGTGTTTCGGCTGCACGGCCTCCCCGATAGAGTCGTCTCCGATAGGGGGCCCCAGTTTACAGCCCGCTTCTGGCAGGAGTTGATGCGTGCGTTGGACATCAAGGTTTGCCTCTCGTCCGCGCATCATCCTCAAACTGACGGGGGAACCGAGAAGGTCATCGGTATCCTGGAACAGTATCTGCGCTGCTATGTCAACCTGCAGCAGGACAATTGGGTGGACTATCTGGCCATAGCTGAGTTTGCCTTTAACAACTCGCAGCACACCTCCACGCAGATGACACCGTTCTTGGCCAATGTGGGTTATCACCCCCGGTTTTTCCCCCTTTCTCCCGTGGACTCACCGGAGCCGGCAGCGAACGACTTCATGGCAGAGTTACAGGCGATCCATCGATTGGTGCGACGGCAGCTGGAGAAGGCCAAGGCCGATTACAAGAGGTTTGCTGATCGGTCAAGACGGGATACGCCGCCACTATCGGTGGGGAATCGGGTCTGGCTGTCCACCAGGAACCTACCATCCACACGGCCGGCGAGGAAGCTGGATCACCGATATCTAGGACCGTTCCCAGTCGAGGCTGTCATCAATCCGGTCGCCTATCGCTTAACTCTGCCACGTTCCCTGCACGTGCACCCCGTCTTTCATCGGTCTCTGTTGGTCCCCGAGCAACCGGCTTGTCCACTCCGCCAAGCGGAACCTCCCCCATCAGGACCTCGTGATGGAGGCAGCACCCCCGAGTACGAGGTCGCCAGCATCAGGGATTCCCGTTGGCTGAAAGGTCGTTTCCAGTACTTGATCGAGTGGAAAGGATACGGACCGGAGGACTTCACCTGGGAAGACGCGACCACCATTCATGCCCCTGCGTTGGTGACTGCTTTTCACGAACAATTCCCATCCCGACCGCATCCGGATCGGCAGCCCTGGGGGAAGGGCCCTGCGGTGCGGGATAGTGTTGTGATTCAGGGTCAGCCTGTGGGTCCGGCAGCCGGCTCGGATGTCTCGGATGACTCAGACGAGGGGGAGGAGGAGGGTGTTGAAGACGAACTTGCTGATGATGGCTTGGAGGCTTCGCAGAGCCCCCAGCCAGGCCCCTCTGGCTTGGTGGAGACTCAGCTGTGAGAGGCCGACAGTGCAGATGAAGAGGACCCACAGCTGGCCCTGTTCAAGGACGCCCGACGCAGGAGGCAGACCAGTAGAAGCAAGCAGAGAAAGGCTGTGGGACTCCTCGGAAGGAGGCACAGGGAGGCCACGCCCTGAACTCTAATAAAGGGAGTGTTTGGGGATGGGCTGGTTGCTGAAAGCAACCGCTCCGTTTGAGGATCAAAGTTCCGGTATCTTGTTTCTTGTTCTGTTGTTTGTTTGTGTAATAAATCTTGGCAGACGCTTTCCAGCCTCAGACGCTCTCCAGCCTCTGCCGTTTGTACAGGGGTTGCCTTTCTGCAAGGCCGGTAGCAGGCTGGTACAGAACAGACATAACGATGGCTCTGGAAGAAAAAGGAGCACATGTGGGGAGTGGGTTTTTAGACCCTCTGGGGCCCTTGAGGTTCTTTCCTGTTCTTGTTTGAGGCTTCGTATTTCCTGTGTCATCTATTCTGACCTGTGATCCTTTGGCATCTGTGGTTTAATCCTATTATGTCCTGTCTTAGAATTTGGGTGGGGTATGTAGATTTTAGGGGTCTTTGTCTTCTAAATCTTCTAGCTGGGGACCTCCAACCTTCCTGAATGGATTATCACATCTGCATTTCTACAGAGCTGGTTTCCGCTTGGGGGAGGGAGACCTGGGGCTATTAAGAAAAACTGGGCCTGCTTTTCTGCCTCTTTAAGATCCTTTGAGGAGATATAATATTCTTCCCTTTTACTATTTCCTTCTCTGGGGAGCTGACTTCCCACACTCCAGATTTCTGATTTACTTGTTTCTGTCAGTCGGAACCTTGACATTTCACAATCCTCCTCCTCCTCCTCCTCCTCCTCCTCCTCCTCCTCCTCCTCCTCCTCCTCTTCCCTCCCTATTCTCCACTCCACAAACCCCATTCCCTTCTAGCACAGATTATATTCCTTGGTTGAGTAATGAAATGTCTGCAAGGAAACCACCAAGCTCAAAGAGGACCAAGGACCCCACAGTCCTCCTCCTCCTGCTCCTCCTCCATTCTCCTCTCTGCAACACCCCCCTCCCTTCTAGTACTGATGATGTCACCTAGTCGGGTCATGAAACGTCTGCAAGAAAGCCAACAAGCTCAGGGTGCACCAAAGAGCATGCATTCCATCCTGCACTGCAATTATCTCTCTTATCAGTAACTTGGTAAGTATAGGACAGTGTAAAAACATATGTTTTACAGAAGGATTATCTTTATTACATCTCCCTGAACCTTTGACATTCCTCTTTGACATTCCTTTTCTATGCAAATGAAATGTGATCCATTGGAAGGTGACCCTGCAGATCATTTCTGTAAGATCAAATTGTTCCCTCTTTGCCGGGTTTACTCAACAGGGCCAACCCGGCCTCCATCCCCACCTTGGAACTGCAATTCAGCAGCCCTGCCACAACAATTGCAATCTAGTAAAATCCAAGCAATTTTTAATGTTCAGTATCAATGAGGATTAAAAGGGACGCGGTGGCTCAGTGGGTTAGGATGCTGAGCTTGTTGACCAGAAGGTCGGCAGTTTGGCGGGTTGAATCCCGAGTGCCGCGTAGCAGAGTGAGCGCCTGTTACTCGTCCCAGCTTCTGCCAACCTAGCAGTTCAAAAGCACGTAAAAATGCAAGTAGAAAAATAGGGACCACTACGGTGGGAAGGTAACAGCGTTCCATGTGCCTTTGGCGTCTAGTCCTGCCGGCCACGTGACCACGGAGACGTCCTCGAACAAGCGCTGGCTCTTCGGCTTTGAAACGGAGATGAGCACCGGCCCCTAGAGTCGGAAACGACTAGCACGCGTGTGCGGGGGAACCTTTTATCAATGAGGATTATCAATATGCAATAACCTCTAGGAATTCTGCAATCTCAGACTTGCTTAATCCAAATTGTGTTCCATCTCTTACTGCGGTTGAAGTTCTCTCTGTCCTGTGAAATTTAGGAATTTCAATTGGGTCTTCTGTCTGTCCTAATCAGCTCAGAGGGCCCCTCCCTCACCCCCCTATAACCTATAATCCTATAACCTATGACCAACCCTGGTTAAGGAAGAGCAAGGACAGATGAAGGAACAAGAAATAAAAAAATACGGCAAGCAGGTAGGACAAGCTGCTGTGTACCACTTCTGGTATGCCACCGCCGCAGCTGCTGCGGATGTTTGGAAGACGAATTCTGTCTTCCACATCCGATTTTGCTTCGCTGGGGGACCCTTGAAAGTCAAAAGTTGCCCTGTAGGTGCAACCAGCAAGGAGGGGATCCCTGCCCAGAAGGATGGTAGCCCTTCTGCTCGAATCCAGTGCAGCCCTCCAAACTGGCAGATGAAAGACTGGGCATAGAAATATGGCTTATCACCAGGCTGTAGCCAGTGGAAGTTAAACTTACCACCAGGCACCTTACAAAGCAGCGTGGATGAGACTGGGTAAGATCTGAACCTCTTTTCAATCCTATTTTTTCCACCTGTATAATCTGCCCAAAGTATTTCCCCCCTCTGTGGAGAGAGGGAAGGGAAATTCTATCCCACCCTCTAATGGTGTAGTGTAGTTGGTTCACATAGTGTGGTGGGATGGAGGGTTTGTTGTCACTGTGTGTTGGGGGGAGAGAGCACAGGGGGAGGCTCAGCTAATCTCAATGTACACATGTTGTACTTTGACAATAAAGGTTTATTATTATTATTTAATAACAGCGGTGACTGACTGTCCAGGGGAGTTTAAAACTTTGAAACAATAACCTGATTTTAACTGGATTTCTATCTTTCCAAAATTTGAGGACTAAAAGACTTCTTATTTTATTGAAGATTTGGGTTTTTACCTACAAAAAAAGAAGTAAAATTGAAAAACAAGACTATAAAAATCTTGGGTTTTTTAAAAAAAAATCCTAAGTGGTATGGGCGACATCTTGTGGCTAAACCTGATAATACAAGCTGTTATTGTCTGAAAAAGACTTGGCTTGAAGCCCAGACTATAGATAAGACTTTTGTAACTTTGGCAATCAGCTGTGAGAAGCCAAACTGTGTTCTATACTCAGTGATAAAATTATTTTCATTCTCTGACTGTAAAGCTTTTAATTCACACCACTAAGAGAACATGGACAAAGATCAGGAACAGATTTTATTTACGTTGAAAGAAGTTTGTGAAACTATTCGTAAAGCCACTGATGAAATAAGAGGCTACAGAAAAGAACAAGATGTCAGCCTAGGTATGTGAACCCAAACTTTGATTACAACCAAAGGATTAACTACACAGAATATAATAGAAGAAATGGAGCAATCAAATACTATGACAGAAGATTGAACCGATCAACAAACACAGTTAACAGAAAACTCAGAAAAGGGATTGACAACTTTGAAAATGGAAAAGACTTTCTATATAAACCAGAAGAAACCTCAGGAAGTAGAACAGACCGAAGGGAAGATAAACATTTCAGGACAACTACGCTGAGAGAGAAGAATAGAGAGACAATTTGTTAGCCACTTCAAAAAAATGGTGACTGGATGGCCTTTCTTATTCCAAACAATATATATAATAACAGAGGGAGATATATACGATGGTTTAAAAACATGGATATGGAAGGCAAGTTGGCAAAGAAAGCAAGCTAGAATAAGGCTGAAGAAAATTGGGGCTTTGATTTATTAGTAAGGATTAAAATAGAATATACGTAGTTAGAACACTAGTTTTTGTTATGAACCGAGATAAAGAAAACTATGATTATTATTTTTATTATTTTAAAATTTGGAAGTATAAATATTAAAAGTTAAATCTGAATACTGATTTGTTTATAAAGGTTGAATGTAAAGCTAATTAAGATCTATATAAGCTAAAATATATTGATAAATGTAATAAACATGTTTTTTACTTAACTGATATAATAAAAACTGTACTAGCTTAAATATGAGATAATAGACATTAAGAGAAAAAGAGAGGAAGTATTTGAGGCTGAAAAAAGAGAAAATAAAAATTGGGGAAAACCAATTCGGACACTGATTGTCTACAAAGACTGAATATTAAAATAATAAGGATATGTATAAGCCAAAAATTATTGATAAATGTAAGAATGTCATTTTTATTTAATTGATTTAATAAGAATTATATTAGTTTAAACAGGAGACAGTAAATACTAAGGGGAAAAGAGAGGAAAAATTTAATGTAGCAGCTTGAGACTTGTACTAAAGATACTTGGATGTCACTGTATTATCGATTAACCCAGCCACCACATGGTTTTTCAAATATTTAAATGTAAAATTAGAAAATCAGTAAAACATTTTTAAAAAAAAGAAAAAAAGGAAACAACACTGACCAAGATTTGCAAGGTAAGCTGCAGTATGTAAACTGGGAGCAAATCCTTAACGCAATCTACTGAAAATATCCCCTCATCAGACAATGAAACCTCTGCAAGGAAGCCACCCAGCTCAGAGAGCACCAAGGACCCCATAGTCCTCCTCCTCCTCCTCCTCCTCCTCCTCCTCCTCCTCCTCCTCCTCTTCTCAAACTCAGCTCCCTTCTAGCACTGATGATGTTGCCTAGTTGGGTCATGAAACATTTGCAAGAAAACCACCAAGTTCAGAGAGCACCCAGGACCCCACAGTTCAACCTTGAGATACATAAATTATCTAGTATTAGTAGAGTCCATCCACAGCTCCTTCCCTACTTACCAACACAGGTGTAGTGACATTTATCTTTGGTCTTAAAATTATTGGCATTCCCCTTGCATCCACCATAAGTAAACTCTTGGCATTTGTTTGAAGCCGGGTTGTAGTAGAAGCGAGGTATTGTACCTCTACATGGTCCAGGGTCAGCAGGAAGATCACAAAACTCTGTGTCAATGGAGGAGAAGATGTTATTTGATTAGGTAGCACAAACCTCTTTTGCACACTTTCCCAACCTGGTGCCCTCCTAGCATACTCAGTCTGAGAACAATTGAGAGCCATGTAAGATGTTTTAATTTGGTTTTCTGCTCTGGGATTTGGATTGGACGTCTGGAATGGATCCTTCCTGATGCTTAAAATCATGAATCTGCAGTTGCATTGAGTTAAGATAGATCAGCCACCTTTGGTCCTTTCCCATTTTTGTCTCCTATTGAGTTGAGACCCAACCTACCATCTCAAGGACCTTCCCCAAAGGGGCACCACCAAGCCAGAGGTTCTAGACCAGAGTCTCTTGGTTTTCCTTTATGGGGGGAGAACTCTGCTCTCTGATCATGTCAGCCCCTCCCAGCAAAGGGTTTCATTATCATTCTGGAAACTCACGTGGACGGTCCCGGGTGGAGACGGGGGTCAGCTCTGCCCAGAGGGTGAGGAGTCCCACCAGCAGCAGAAGACCTCCAGAAGACATGATGAAGCCGTCTGCCCCACACCCGGGCTGCTCGCTCTATTTATTCTCCCCACTGGGAATTTCACATCCAGGAAGCAGGATGGAGTAATAGAGTGAGGATTTCATTTCTTTCCTCTTTCATTAGTTGGTTGAACAAGAGCTGCATTGGCTGAACAGTTTGGGGGGAGCCAGGCAGGTCCCTGTTGATGTCCAAGGGTCAATTCTGTGGTCAAGCAAAACTCGCCTTTCCAGAGTGGCAGCAGTGCTGGGAAAGTCCCGTATTAGTTAGTTTGGGGGTGTCCATGATTTGTTGTTCACCTGCTGAGATGATGCAACTTCCTTATCAGGGCTGCCCTCAAGCTGGATATGAGACGCGCGGAGACCTCTACACTTTCGTTCAGAGAGGACTGCAGAGAGACTTTGCCTGGGAATAGAGGCCTTAAAGATTTAGGCAAAGAATACAGAATAACAGGGATGGAAGGTACCTCAGAGGTCTTCTAGTCCAGCCCCTGGTCAAGCAGGAGACCTATACTACTTTAGACAAATAACTGTGCAATCTCTTCTTGAAAAATCTCAGTTTTGGAACACCTGCAACTTCTGAAGGCAACCCGTTCCACTGATTAATTGTTCTCACTGTCAAGATTTTTTTCCTTATTCCTAGGTTGAAGCGTTCTTGTTCTTGCCTGGCAAGACAGGTCATCAAAACGAAGCACAGGTCCCGAGTCAACAGAACTGGGGTCAGAAACAGGAGGTGGAGAATATGCATGACAGGGATAATATGCACAAGAGGGGTAATGGGCAGTTATTTCCAACATCACATTGCTCTTCCTCCTCTTCCTCCTCCTCTCCACAAATGCCTCTCCCTTCTAGCACTGATTACATTCCTTGGGTGGGTAATGAAACGTCTGCAAGGAAACCACCCAGCTCAAAGAGTATCAAGGACCCCACAGTCTTTCTCCTCCTCCTCCTCCTCCTCCTCCTCTTCCTCCTCCTCCTCCTCCTCCTCCTCCTCCTCCTCCTCCTCCTTCCCCCCCTTCTAGTGCTGATAATGTCACCTAGTTGGGTCACGAAAGGTCTGCAAGAAAACCACCCAGCTCACATGATAAATGATGCAGATGGTAAATCAATTAATTTGGCCAAGGCACCTGAGGGGTTCTGGGGAGGGGCTGGGAACAGAGCAGAGGAAGATCCAGAGGCTGGGGCGGAGGGGAGACGGGGGAGGGCAGCAGCTGTTTTTTTTTCCCCTTCAGGTAGCATCTTTCCCAGGAGGTGGTGAGAAGCCTCCAACTCTCGCTGGCTGTAAAGTCTCTCCACCGCAGCTGCAAGATCCCTTTGAGGAGGCTCCGTGTGACCACAGCCTTGAACCAGGCAGTTTGTGCGGTGTGTTGCACAAGGATTTGTGTAAAGAGGAAAGAGCAGAACAACGATGCCCACAAAACAGGAGTCACCCTTTTCCTTGGCCGTGCAGGGAAGAGCTTCCTGGGACAGAGCATTATGGGGGGGGGGGATTTCCTGATAATCTGAGCACAAACACCTGGGCAGGCGGTGCCCCCTCCCCGCAGAACGAATGCAGCCCTTGAGTAAGCAGATCTGGGACATAAAAGAGGAGAAATAAAGGTATTTATTCCAGTTAGCTTTAGATGACCTCCAAGCTCCCTTTCAACATAACAACAACAACAACAATTGTTATTATTGTTGTTATTATTATCATCATTGTTGATGTTGTCATTTGTAAGGTCCCCTAGAACACTGTTATTATGTTGTTCTTATGTTTTCACATTTGAAGGTGGCCAGGAGCCCTTTTCCTGCAGAGGCTTCGGATTCTCCCCGTGGAGGAAATGGAGTCACTGGTGACTTATGAACAGGGGCAGGAAAAGGAGATTTTGCGTGCACAGCTATAATGATGTATGTGTAAAACAGACACGTATCTATAAGCATAAGCAGCCCTCGTGGATGCACTATTTCTCTTCTGCTTAATTAAATAAAACTTTCTCTGATTTGCCCCGTTGTCTCCAGCCCATCCCAGTGTGATGGACTGCAGGGCAGCAGAGTCTCTGTGCCCGTCCCAGATTTACTCTGGAGTAAGCCCTTCGTGGAGACTGAGTTTCAGGCCAGGCGGCAGGGGTTTCTGGACCCAGGAGAGGCTCTGGGCTCCTTTTTCTCTGACATGGGGGGGGACACGGATCGAGGTGGGGAGGGAAAAACCCCAAAGGGGCAGAAGGAGACACCAGAGACAGAGAAGGAAGCCAGGATCCAAAGCTTTATTGCAGGGAAGAAGGAACGAAGCCAGGGTGGGTTTCTGGGGGGAGGGGGGGTCTCCAGGCCGGTCCAGGAGAGTTGGGGCCAATTCAGGTGGGTCTCCTCGTTGGTGATGCTGTAAAAACAAACATTCAGATGAGAGGTTTCTGCCCAGAATTGCTTGCGGTGCTGCCCAGGAACTCCCCCCCACCCACCCAATATTGAAACCACGGAGACCCAGACGTGAAATCAGGGGAATGTACTGATTGGGAGAGAAGGGAAGCAACGGGGCAGCCTCTCCACGGGAGTTATGGGGCTCCATCACTGAAGGTTTCAAGCAAAGCTGGGACAGAATCTCTCCAGGTTGCTGTGAGGATTTTTGGAAGGAGGATGGACTAGAAGACCTCTAGAGGTTTTCCCCGTCCTTTCTTTCCAAGAGACCTCAAGGCCACAGCTTGGACTTGTTCACAGGAGCTTCCTAACTCTGTCAGGGAGCATTTTCCTTTTTTTCCTTTTCCCCTTTTTCCTGTTCTGCTTCATTAAATAAAAGTGAGCTTATCTTTGGTGCCCCTGGTGAAGCTATGGACCTTCGGGTCACCTGGTCTGCCCAGAGGATGAGCTGGACCAAAGTGGGCAAGGGGTTCTGTCTTGGCCTCTCCTCCTCCTCCTGGAAGTCCTCCTTGCCTGGGACCTTCTGGCTTCCTGACCAGGCTGGCAGGTGGACCATCTTCTCCAACACAACTACCCAGCTGCAGCTGAATTGGGAGGGGGGGGTCACTGTTCTACCAAGGAAAGAAGCAAAGAAGACCAGATCCTCTGCAGTTAAAGAGGCCCCCCCACCTTCCTAAGCCAGAATCAGATCATCTCTTGAGGCTCAGCTAAGAGAGAACTTCACCCTCCCTCCACCTTGTCTGTCCATCCCTCTGAGCTGGGGTTGGCCTCCACAGCCTGGTTTCGAATGGCTGGAGAAGACCTGGTTGTTCTCCTTTCATCACCATCCTATTTGGGGCTTGGCTCAGCCAAGGAGATCCAAGAAGGATGGAAGCTTCAAGGATTCCAGAGAGATCTGCTTGGATCCAGTCAATTCAGGGACCTATGAAACTTAACAGAGTGGCATAACCCTCAAGGCTCTTACCTTAGACAGGGTCCATGCAGTCAATCATGCAACCGTAATGGCAACACTTCTGCTTCCCATCACACTCCCAGTCACTTCCACACATCACAGGACAAATAGCGATCGTGCCTGGAGGGGCCTTGGGGCACACCCCAGGTTTTTCTGCAAAATAGAAGACCCCAAGGCTCAGAGATTCCTCTGGAACTGGAATCCCAGAGCAAACAAGATCCCATCTCTGGACCTTTCAGGACCCAAAACGTTTCCATATATCCAGATGAGACGTTTCCAGCTGGAGCCGGATCCTACCTCTTCCCATTTCCCACAAAGCACAGCCATTTTCTGCTGGGGTCAACCTCTCACGACTCTGGGTTGGACTTGTGGGAAGACAGCCCCCCAGAGAAGGAAATGTTAAAAGAGCAGAAAAATATATTTCCTCAAAGGATCTTAAAGAGGCAGAAAAGCAGGCCCAGTTTTTTTCTTAATAGCCCCAAGTCTCCCTTCCCCAAACAGAAACCAGCTCTGTAGAAATGCAGATGTGATCATCCATTCAGGAAGGTTGGAGGCCCCCAGTTAGAAGCTTAGGAGACAAAGACACCTAAAATCTACATACCCCACCCAAAGTCTAAGATTAATAGGATTAACCTACAGATACCAAAGGGCACACTCAGACTCGGGTCAAAGTTCATGCCACAGGAAAAACTCTAAACAAAAGGCTCCAGAGAGTATAAAAACCCACTGCCTACATGTGCTCTCTCTCTCTTTTCTTCCAGAGCCTGTCTGGATCTCCTCTTCAATAAACTGCAACCTTCTTCCTAAAGCAGTCGCCATGTTGTTTATTCCCAACTTGGACTGAACCATGATGAAGACTTTTCCTTCAACAGACCGTATAACTGGGCTCCTCTCTCTTGACTCAGGATGCTGGGGATGCAAATGTGCATCCCCCACTTCCACCAAAGAGGAAGGTGGTTCTCCTGGTGGGCAAGCCCATCTCGGTCTGCCTTCCCCATCAGGAAGAGATTCCAGGGAATGGGAGTAGATACACATACCCTCAGCCCCCTACCCAAAAACAGAGGGGGAAAGATAGAACTCCCCCTCTGGATATCAAGAGAGTACTCTTTCCTTGGGTCTCCTGCAAGTTGCCCTGAAGTTCTTAGACTAAATGCAGAGGAGCTTCAGGGACTGTGGTTGAAGTTCTGGGCTGGGCCATTCAGCACACACAGCTGGGCTAATCCAGAGATGGGTCCTTGATGTGCACTTCCCATTTCTACCAAAGAGGAAGATGGTTCTCCTTGTCTGTGTGCCGAGCATCTATCTCAGGGGTCTTCAAACTTGGCCCTTTTCTGACTTGTGGACTTCAAGACATGGACAGTCTTGTCGACGTCATCTGGGAGGAATTTGATCCTGTGACTCCTAAGGAAGTGGACAGGATTATGAGGAGGTTGAGCTCCTCCACATGCTTACTGGACCCGTGCCCTTCCTGGCTGGCGTATGCAGCTCGAGAGGGGACATGAGGCTGGTTCCTGGCGGTCATCTCTGCTTCTCTGAGTGAGGGTCACTTCCCCACCGCCTTGAAGGAGGCGGTGGTGAGACCTCTCCTCAAGAAGCCCACCTTGGACCCATCCTCTATGAATAACTTTCGTCCAGTCTCCAATCTTCGCTTCGTTGCGAAGGTTGTTGAGAGCGTGGTGGCGCACCAACTTCCTCAGATCCTGGATGAAGCAGTTTATCTAGACCCGAACCAATTGGGCTTCAGGCCGGGCTACAGCATGGAGATGGCATTGGTCGCTCTGATGAATGATCTCTGGAGAGCCCGGGACAGGGGCCATTCCTCTGTCCTAGTCTTATTAGACCTCTCGGCTGCTTTCGATACCATCGACCATGGTATCTTGCTGCGACGCCTCAGGGGACTGGGAGTGGGAGGCACGGTTCTGCGTTGGTTCTCCTCCTTTCTCCAGGGTCACTCGCAGTCAGTGCTGGCAGGGGGACAGAGGTCGACCCCGAGGCCTCTCGCTTGCGGAGTCCCCCAGGGGTCGGTCCTCTCGCCTCTCCTGTTCAACATCTACATGAAACCGCTGGGTGAGATCATTCGCAGCTTTGGAGTAGGGTACCATCAGTATGCTGATGACACCCAGCTTTTCATCTCAACTCCAAACAACATCAGAGATGCCCTCGACGTAATGTCCCGCTGCCTGAAAGCGGTCCGGGAATGGATGGGGAGGAACAGGCTTCAACTGAACCCGGACAAGACTGAATGGCTGTACGTACCGGCAAGCCAGGATACTCAGAACATCCCATCCCTTAACATCGGGGACAAGTTACTACCCCCTGTTGATAGGGCCCGCAACCTGGGTGTCCTCCTAGACTCGCAGCTCTCCCTGGAAGATCACATAGGAGCTGTGACCAAGGGGGCCTTCTCCCGGGTTCGACTAGTTCGCCAACTACGGCCTTATCTGGACCTGGATGCCTTACGTACAGTCACCCATGCCCTTGTGACCTCTCGCCTAGACTACTGTAACGCTCTCTACATGGGGCTGCCCTTGAGATCCACTCGGAAGCTTCAACTGGTGCAAAGTGCAGCGGCACGGACACTCTTGGGAGCCTCCCGATACTCCCATATCACACGTCTCCTCCGTGCGCTGCACTGGCTTCCGGTTGCCTTCCGTGTGAAGTTCAAGGTGCTAACAATGACATACAGAGCCCTACATGGCATGGGTCCGGACTACCTATGGGAGCACCTTCTGCCAATGTCAGAACCCCACCGTCCTGTGCGCTCCCACAGAGAGGGCCTCCTCAGGGTGCCACCGCTCAAGGAATGTCGGCTGGAGGCCCCCAGGGGGAGGGCATTCTCAGTGGGTGCGCCAGCCCTCTGGAACTGCTTGCCAACCGAAATCCGGATGGCCCCCGACCTCCGCACCTTCCGGCGCGACTTAAAAACTTACCTGTTCCAGCAGTCCGGCCTGGCCTGATAGCTCTAATTGGGGTCCCAGTTTGTTTTTGCTATTGTTTTTCACTATTGTTCAATCTGTATACCTACCTTACTCTGTACACCGCCCCGAGTCCCTCGGGAGAAGGGCGGTTTATAAAAACAAATAAATAAATAAATAAATAAATAAATTCCCAGAATTCCTCACCTAGGCACTCTGGCTGAGGAATTCTGGGAGTTGAAGTCCACTCCTCCTAAAGTCTATATCAGGGGTCTTCAAACTTGGCCCTTTTCTGACTTGTGGACTTCAATTCCCAGAATTCCTCAGCTAGGCACGTTGGCTGAGGAATTCTGGGAGTTGAAGTCCACAAGTCATAAAAGGGCCACCCTGGTCTATCTCAATCTACCTTTCACATCAGTTCTGAGCTGGGCCACTCAACAACACCTGGACCCAGATGGAGATGGCTCTTTGATGGTTCCAGAAGGGGGCAGGTGGAGCATTCATGCCAACAACCACATAAGGAGGGACAAATAACCACACAGAAAATAGTTCCCCAATCAAGGAACTGTCAAAAAGAAAACAACACTCTGACCAAGACTTGTAGGTCAAGCTGCAGTACATAAACTGGGAGCAAACCCCATACGCAGTTTGCTCTGAAGATGTTCCTAGTCAGGCTATGAAACGTCTGCAAGGAAACCACCAAGCTCAGAGAGCATGCCCCACAGTCCTCCTCCTACTCCTACTCCTCTCCTCCTCCTCCCTGCAAACCCCCCTCCCTTCTAGCACTGATGATGTTCCCTAGTTGGGTAATGAAACGTCTGCAAGAAAACCACCAAGCTCAGAGAGCACCCAGGAGCCCACAGTCCTCCTCCTCCTCCTCTTCACAAACCCCCTTACCTTCAAACACTGATGATGTTCCCTAGTTGGATCATGAAACGTCTGCAAGAAAACAACCAAGCTCAGAGAGCATCAGAAATTCAACAGTTCAACCATGAGTGACAAAGATTCCCTTCTATTCAGAGAGCATCAAGGACCCCACAATTCAACCTTGAGCTATCTAAATTCTCTTGTATTGGAAGAGTCCATCACAGCTCCAATAATAATAATAATAATAATAATAATAATAATAATAATAATAATAATAATAATAATAATAATAATAATAATAATAATAATAATAATAATAATAATAATAATATAAAGTTGGAAGGGACCTTGGAGGTCATTTAGTCCAACCCCCTGCTCAGGCAGGAAACCCTATACCATTTCAGGCAAATGGCTGTCCAGTCTCTTCTTAAAAACTTCCAGTGTTGGAGCATTCACCACCTCTGGAGGCAGGTTGTTCCACTGGTTAATTGTTCTCACTGTCAGGAAGTTTCTCCTTAGTTCCAGGTTGCTTCTCTCCTTGACTAGTTTCCATCCGTTGCTTCTTGTCCTGCTTTCAGGTGCTTTGGAGAATAGCTTGACTCCCTCTTCTTTGGGGCAGCCCCTGAGATATTGGAAGACTGCTATCATGTCACCCCTCACCCTTCTCTTCATTAAACTACACATACCCAATTCCAGCCACCGTTCCCTATAGGTTTTAGCCTCCAGCCCCCTAATCATCTTGGTTGCTCTTCTCTGTACCCTTTCTAGAGTCTCGACATCTTTTTTACATTGTGGTGACCAAAACTGGATGCAGTATTCCAGGTGTGGCCTTACCAAAGCATTGTAAAGTGGTATTAGTACTTCACTTGATCTTGATTCTATCCCTCTGTTAATGCAGCCTAGCACTGTGTTGGCTTTTTTGGCAGCTGCAGCACACTGCTGGCTCATATTGAAGTGATTGTCTACTAAGACTCCGAGATCCCTCTCACAGTTACTACTATTGAGCAAGGTACCACCTATACTATACCTATGCATTTGATTTTTCCTGCCTAAATGTAGAACCTTACTTTTTTCACCATTGAATTTCATTTTGTTAGATAGTGCCCAGTGTTCGAGTCTCTCCAGATCCTTCTGTATCTTAAGCCTATCTTCTGGAGTATTGGCTATTCCTGCCGGCTTGGTGTCGTCTGCAAATTTGATGAGTTCCCCATCTATCCCCTCATCCAAATCATTGATGAAGATGTTGAAGAGCATTGGGCCCAGAACAGAGCCCTGGGGCACCCCACTACACACTTCCCTCCATGTAGATGCGGTTCCATTGAGGACCACACGCTGAGTACGGCCTGTCAGCCAGCTACGAATCCATCTGGTGGTGATGCTATCTAACCCACATTTTTCTATCTTATCAAGTAGTAGGTTGTGATCTACTTTATCAAATGCCTTACTGAAGTCCAAGTAAATTATATCTACAGCATTCCTCTGGTCCACTAATTTTGTCACTTGGTCAAAGAATGTAATAAGATTTGTCTGGCATGATCTGTTTTTGACAAACCCATGTTGACTTTTAGTGATGACTTTGTTCGCATCAAGGTGTTCACTGATTTGTTGTTTGATTATCTTTTCCAGAATCTTCCCAGGTATTGAGGTCAGGCTGATAGGTCTGTAGTTTCCTGGATCCATTTTTTTCTTTTTTTTTGAAGATGGGAACTACATCAGCTCTTTTCCAGTCCTCTGGTAGTTCCCCAGTGCTCCAGGATCTTTGAAAAATATAGTTCAGTGGTTCTGAGATCACGTCTGCCAGTTCCTTGAGAACCTTGGGGTGTAATCCATCTGGTCCTGGTGATTTGAACTCGTCTAGGCTGGACAGGTGCTCACTTACCATTTTCTTGCCTATCTTAACTTGCATTTCTATTCTGTTTTTTATGGCACTGGTTTGGGTAGGTTGGACTGTTTTTTCCCTTTGTGTAAAGACAGATACAAAAAATGAATTAAATAGTTCTGCTTTCTCCCTGTTGCTTGTCACCTTCTTGCCACTTTCCCCCACTAATGGACCAATCATTTCCTTAACTTTTTTCTTGTTTTTTATATGTTGAAAGAAGCTTTTTTTGTTATTTTTGACTTTGGTCGCAAGCCTTAGTTCATTTTGAGCCTTAGCTTTCCTCACTTCATCTTTGCAGGCACGGGCTGTTTGCTGATATTCTGACTTAGTTATGTGCCCCTCTTTCCAATTCTTATACTTGTCCTTTTTATCTTTCAATTTATCAGAGAGTTCTTTATGCAGCCGTGCTGGTTTCTTTTGAGAGGTGTTATTTTTCTTCTTTGTTGGTATTGTACTAGACTGGGCCTTTATTATCTCACTTTTCAAAATTTCCCAAGCTTCTTGAGTTGTTTTCCCCTTTACTTACCAACACAGGTGTAGTGACATTCATCTTTGGTCTTAAAATTATTGGCATTCCCCTCGCATCCACCATAAGTAAACTCTTGACATTGTTTCGAAGCCGAGTTGTAGTAGAAGCGAGTTATTGTACCTCTACATGGTCCAGGGTCAGCAGGAAGATCACAATACTCTGTGTCAATGGAGGAGAAGATGTTATTTGATTAGGTAGCACAAAAGTCTTCAAAGTACTTCCCCAACCTGCAGCCCTCCTAGCATACTCAGTCTGTAAACTATTGAGAGCCATCTAAGATGTTTCAATTTGGTTTCCTGCTCTGGGGTTTGGCTTGGGCATCTGGAATGGATGCTTCCGGTTGCTTAAAATTGTGATTCTGCCATTGCATTGAGTTAAGATAGGTCAGCCTTCCCCTAAAATTGCATTTCTGTGTCTTGGGGCCCCCTCCCATTTCTCTCTCCTATTCAGTTGATACCCAACTAACTTCTCAAGAACTTTCACATAAGAAGCATCACCAAGACAGAGGTTCTAGATTGGAGCTCTTGGTTTTCCTTTACTGAGGGAGAACTCTGCCCTCCGATCACTTCCGCCCATTCAAGATCATTTTGAAAGCTGTACCTGGCCGGCCCTGGCCAGAGACAGGGATCATCTCTGCCCAGAGGGTGAAGAATCCCAGCAGGAGAAGAAGACCTCCAGAAGACATGATGAAGTTGTCTGCCCCACACCTGGGCTTCTTGCTCTATTTATTCTCCCCACTGGGAATTTCACTCCTGCAGAGCCAGGAAGCAGGGTGACTTAATGCAGTGAGAATCCACATTCCTTCCTCTTTCACAAGATGGTTGAAGAAGAGGTGGGAAATCCGAAAGTTGCATTGGCTGAACATTTGGGGAAAGCCAGGCAGGTCCCTGTTGATGTCCATAGGTCAGTTCTGTGGTCAAGCAAAACTCACCTTTCCAGAGTAGGAGCAGTACTGGGAAAGTCCCATGTTAATGAGTTTGGGGGTACCTAATCTGTTAGAATTTGTAAGTTGCTCACTTGTTGAGATGATGCAACTTCCTTATCAGGGCTGCCCTCAAGCTGGATATGAGACATGAGAAGACATCTCCTCTTTGGGAGGAGATAGGACTGCAGAGAGAGGGTAAAGGATCCCCTAAACCAGGGGTAGGCAACCTTGGCTCTTTTATGACTCGTGGACTTCAACTCCCAGAATTCCTGAGCCAGCTGTGGCTCAGGAATTCTGGGAGTTGAAGTCCACGAGTCATAAAAGAGCCAAGGTTGCCTAGCCCTGCCCTAAACTCTATTGAAGATGTTACCTAGCCTGGTAATGAAACGTTCAGAAACCAACCCACAAGCTCAGAGAAAAACCTTTACCCTCATCGTAAACCAAACCTACAGATATCCACCACTATTCCAAACTGCAGAGAGACTTTGCCTTGGGACAGGGGCCCGAAAGATTTAGGTAAAAAATATAGAATAACAGAGTTGGAAGGTACCTCAAAAGTCTTCTAGTCCAACCCCTGGTCAAGTAGGAGACCCTACACCATTTCAGACAAATGACTGTCCAGTCTCTTCTTGAAAAATCTCCAGTGTTGGAAAACCCACAACTTTTGGAGACAAGCCGTTCCACTGCTTAATTGTTCTCACTGTTGAGAAATTCCTCCTTAGTTCTAGGTTGCTTCTCTCCTTGGTTAGTTTCCATCCATTGCTTCTTGTCCTGCCTTCAGGGACTTTGGAGAATAAGTTGGACCCCCTCTTCCTTGTGGGAACCCATCAAATACTGCAAGACTGCTGTCATGTCGCCCCCAATCCTTCTCTTTGTTAGACTAGAATCATACCCAATTCCAGCAACTGTTCCTTATATGTTTTAGCCTCCAGTCCCTTTATCATCTTTCTTGCTCTTCTCTGCATTCTTCCCAGAGTCTCAACCTCTTTTTTACATCATGGTGACCAAAACTGGATGCAACATTCCAGGTGTGGCCTTACCAAGGCCTTGTAAAGTGGTATTAACACTTCACCTGATCTTGATGCTATCTCTATGGTGATGCAACCCAAAACTGCATTGTCTTTTTGTGCTTCCGCAGCACACTGCTGGCTCATCCTTAAGTGGTGATCTACTAGGACACTTAGATCCCTCTCATGGTTACTAATGTTGAGGCAGGTACCACCTATTCTATACCTGTGCATTCAGTTTCTCCTGTCCAAGTGCGAGATCTCTCTTTTCTCTCATTTGAACTGCTTTTTGTTGTTGGGTAGTGTTGGAAGAAAAGTCTTCATCATGGTTCAGTCCAAGCTGGGAATAAACATGGCGACTGCTTTAGGAAGAAGGTTGAAGAGGAGAGCCAGACAGGAAGATGGTTGTGGCAGAAAAGAGAGAAGGCACATGTAGGGAGTGGGTTTTTATATCATCTGGAGCCTTTTGTTTGGAGGTTATTTCCTGTTCCTGGTTTGAGGCTTTGTACTTCCTGTGTCATGTATTTTGACCTGTGTCCCTTTGGCATCTATGAGTTAATCCTATTATGTCTTGTCTTAGAATTTGGGTGGGGTATGTAGATTTTAGGGGTCTTCGTCTTCCTAAGCTTCTATCTGGAGGGCTCCAACCTTCCTGAATGGATTATCACATCTGCATTTCTACAGAGCTGGTTTCTTCTTGGGGGGAAGGGAGACCTGGGGCTATTAAGAAAAACTGGACATGCTTTTCTGCCGCTTTAAGATCCTTTGAGGAAATATATTTTTCTGCCCTTTTAACATTTCCTTCTCTGGGGGGCTGTCTTCCCACAAGTCCTACCCAGAGTCATGAGAGGTTGACCCCAGCAGAAAATGGCTGTGCTTTGTGGGAAATGGGAAGAGGTAGGATCCGGCTCCAGCTGGAAACGTCTCATCTGGATATATGGAAATGTTTTGGGTCCTGAAAGGTCCAGAGATGGGATCTTGTTTGCTCTGGGATTCCAGTTCCAGAGGAATCTCTGAGCCTTGGGGTCTTCTATTTTGCAGAAAAACCTGGGGTGTGCCCCAAGGCCCCTCCAGGCACGATCACTATTTGTCCTGTGATGTGTAGAAGTGACTGGGAGTGTGATGGGAAGCAGAAGTGTTGCCCTTATGCATGCATGATTGGCTGCATGGACCCTGTCTAAGGTAAGAGCCTTGAGGGTTATGCCACTCTGTTAAGTTTCATAGGTCATAGTGTAGGAGATGAGCAACCTGAGCAGGGTTAAATGTGTCATTAATTTGGAGTCATTGCACAGCCACTGGATCCCCAAATCTAGCCCCCCTCCCCCATCTAATGCCAATGTTGCTGGGTTTGATCAGTTTCCATCCGTTGCTTCTTGTCCGGCCTTCAGGCGCTTTGGAGAATAGCTTGACTCCCTCTTCTTTGGGGCAGCCCCTGAAACATTTGAACACTGCTATCCTGTCCCCCATGGTCCTTCTCTTCATTAGACCAGACATACCCAATTTCTGCCACCATTCTTTATGCAACATATTAACCGTGGGGTTTTCTTTGTGTGATATTTCAATTCAGTTTCAATTTCAATGAGGGCCTGGAGAAAGGAAGACTGAACAAGGGGAGACATTTGTGTTTCGTCCCCTCGCCCCAGTTCACCACCTCCTCCTCCCAGTTCACTTCCCTGCTGAAGCCCTTTGCTCAAGAAGGAGAGCAAAGTTTTAAAATGTCAAAGCTGAACAAGCAAAAGATGGCAGGTGCTTATGAAGAATGATATATTTCCTGCTCAAGAACTCTTGTGCACAGTGGCCATGTGCACTGATGATGCTACTTAGATTGGTAATAAAATGTCTGTAAGAAGACAATCAAGCTCAGAGAGCATCAAGGATCCTCCTCCTCCTCCTCCCTTCTAGCACTGATGATGTTACCTAGTTGGGTAGTGAAACATCTTCAAGAAAACCACCAAGCTCACAGAGCACCATGGACTCCAAATCCCCCTCCTCCCCCTCCTCCTCCCCCTCCTCCTCCTCCCCCTCCTCCTCCACCACCTCCTCCTCCTCCTCCTCCTCCTCTCTGCAACCCCTACTCCCTTCTAGCACTGATGATGTTGCCTAGTTGGGTCAGGAAACATCTGCAGGAAAACCACCAAGCTCAGAGATCACCAAGGACCCCACAGTCCTCCTCCTCCTCCTCCTCCTCCTCCTCCTCCTCCTCCTCCTCCTCCTCCTCCTCCTCCTCCTCCTCCTCCTCCCAGGAAGGAAGCAGATCTCTCCCTCCCTTCTAGTACTGATGATGTTCTTTAGTTGGGTAATGATGCATCTCAGAGAAAACCACCAAGCTCAAAGAGCACTAAGAATATATTTCTATGTGTGTGTGCATGTGTGTACACTTACACACGCATATAAATTTGATATATATTGATATATTGGCCATCTCACTGGGTGGCTTACAGAATGATGAATAGGTAAAAAAGATAATGCAAAACAATGAACTTTAAGAAGATTAACGCCAAGCACAAAGAGTCAGGACCACGTGCTAAGTTCCAGTTAAGGTTTACTGCTCAGGCCTGTCCATAGGAATCTAGACAACTACGGCCAGTGGTAAACGGGTGCTGGGTAACAGCATTCAAGGAAGGCTGGGCTGGAATTGCTGATGGGAATGCAGGGATCCCAGACTGATTCCTCTTGATTCTGCCTCCAGGCTCTGCCTCTCCTCCTCCTACAATTAAAGAAGAAACTAAAAAACCAAGGGGGCAGGGAACAGATAGGTGGGAATCTGCCCTCTACCCCGTCAGCCGGGTCTATGACAACTCGCCACGGGAAACTTGCCACGGCCAAGTTGCCATGGGACAACTCGCTATGGGACAACAGTTACCCTAATATCAAAGAAACGGTGGGATGGAATCATTGAAGAAAGGATGGCAAAGGACGGACACAATGAAACAGGAACGGCAAAATTAAAATATTTTTTAAACTGTTTAAAATAATTAAACTTGAATTGTTGAATTGTCCCTTGGCGAGTTGCCTGCGGCTGGTTGTCCCATTCCATTACCGGCCTCCACCCACTTATAGAGCACCCCCATCAGGGCCCTTTTAAGGCTCTTCTGCAAGGCCGGGGGTGTGAGGAATGACACGCATCCCCCCATGAGAGAACAGTCAGAAGACGGGGGGAGCACAGCAAACAAGGGCCTTCTCCTGGATCCCACCGAATGAAATTTCTTGGTCGGTGGGACCTGAGTTGTGGGGCAGAAGCCTCCCGTTGGGCTGAGAAGATTCCTCGGCCGCCCTGGGCCCATGCCACACAGAGGGCTTTCAAGGGGATAATAATCGACACCTTGAATTGGACCCGGAAGCAAATCTGCAACCAGTGCAGCTCATACAAGTACAGCGTTGCACACCCCTCTCAAAGAGCAGTACACACCACTGCGTGGTAGCCTTCAAGGGTAGCCCCATGTAGAATGCATTGCAGTAATCCAACCAGGAGATGACCAGGACACGAGTGACTGTGTGCAGGAACTCATAATCCAGGAAAGGACGCAACTGGCACACAACATGAAGTTGTGCAAAGCCTCTTCAATCCACGACTGTCACCTGCTGTTTGAGCAGGAGTTGTGAGTCAGGAGAACCTCTATCTTTCTATATATGTCCGATAAAGATACCTCCTCTCACAGCACTGTCTTATGTGTAAGGATATTTACCCATGTAGTAGGTGTCATGGTTCCGATAAATGAGACAGTGCTTTTTATCCTTTTCATCTTTCCTGTTACCTTCTCCTGTTGGTATCCTATGATTATGTTACTTTGTACACCAAGAGTTTATGCATCGGACACAAATTGCTTGTGTGTCTAATCACACATCTATTCTATTCTATTCTATTCTATTCTATTCTATTCTATTCTATTCTATTCTATTCTATTCTATTCTATTCTATTCTATTCTATAATCTGTTCTATTCTATTCTATTCTATTCTATTCTATTCTATTCTATTCTATTCTATTCTATTCTATTCCATTCCATTCCATTCCATTCCATTCCATTCCATTCCATTCCATTCCATTCCATTCCATTCTATTCTATTCCATTCCATTCCATTCCATTCCATTCCATTCCATTCCATTCCATTCCATTCTATTCTATTCTATTCTATTCTATTCTATTCTATTCTATTCCATTCTAATTCTATTCTATTCTATTCTATTCTATTCTATTCTATTCTATTCTATTCTATTCTATTCTATTCTATTCTATTCTATTCCATATTTTCTATTCTATTCTATTCTATTCTATTTTCTATTCTATTCCATTCCATTCCATATTTTCTATTCTATTCTATTCTATTCTATTCTATTCTATTCTATTCTA
Organism: Vipera ursinii; assembly: GCF_947247035.1. Taxonomy (NCBI): domain Eukaryota; kingdom Metazoa; phylum Chordata; class Lepidosauria; order Squamata; family Viperidae; genus Vipera; species Vipera ursinii. The sequence continues at coordinate 1,637,329 of NC_139516.1, forward strand.
TTCTATTCTATTCTATTCTATTCTATTCTATTCTATTCTATTCTATTCCATTCTAATTCTATTCTATTCTATTCTATTCTATTCTATTCCATATTTTCTATTCTATTCTATTCTATTCTATTTTCTATTCTATTCCATTCCATTCCATATTTTCTATTCTATTCTATTCTATTCTATTCTATTCTATTCTATTCGATTCTATTCTATTCTATTCTATTCTATTCTATTCTATTCTATTCTATTCTATTCTATTCCATTCCATTCCATTCCATTCTAATTCTATTCTATTCTATTCCTATTCTATTCTATTCTATTCTATTCTATTCTATTCTATTCTATTCTATTCTATTCTATTCTATTCTATTCTATTCTATTCTATTCTTATTCTATTCTATTCTATTCTATATTCTATATTCTATATTTTATTCTATTTTATATTCTATTCTATATTCTATATTCTATTCTATTCTATATTATATTCTATTCTATATTTTATATTTTATATATTCTATTCTACTCTATATTCTATATTCTATTCTATATTCTATTCTATTTTATATTTTATATTCTATTCTATTCTATTCTATTCTATTTTATTCTATTCTATTCTATTCTGTTCTGTTCTGTTCTGTTCTCTATTCTCTATTCTCTATTCTCTATTCTCTATTTTATATTTTATATTTTATATTTTATATTTTATATTTTATATTTTATATTCTATTCTATTCTATTCTATTCTATTCTATTCTATTCTATTCTATTCTATTCTATTCTATTCTATTCTATTCTATTCTATTCTATTCTATTCCATTCTGTATTCTATTCTATTCCTATTCTATTCTATTCTTTAGGAATAAAACCTGCTTCAGGAATCCTTGCTCAGATCGGATATGCTTCTGCAGCTCCAACAAATAGACTCTTTTATGTCTATGGTTTGGGGAGGGGGGAATGCCAGCACATCGCCCAGCAATTCCACCCAGGCATCCTGAGTCCCACCACCCAAATGTCCTTAAAAGCTCACCAATTCCCCCAACATTCCTGGGCGAGGAGCATGGCTGCAGCTGGACCCCAGAGTGATGGGGAGTGGCTGTAACCTCTAGGGTGTATTGATTTATTTTATTTCTATCAGTTGATAAGGCTGCCCATCTCGCCAATGAGACTCAGTTACTCTGATGGCCTCCAAGGCTTTCCAGAAGGGGAGCAGAGATGAGGTCAGCTGACCTCAGACAGGAGGGTGTTCCATGGGGCAGGCCTGCTTCTTGGGTCCCATAGGTTAACAATCCCTCTTAGATGGGGCCTGGAGTATGCCCCTCCTACCAGGTGGAACCAAGAGGAGCAAAGAGGTCCCTCAAACCTCTGGACCCTGGTCCCCTCCTTCGTGATTCTATAATCTCCAGTCCTCAAGACTTACCTTGCCAGGCAGGGAGTCAGCAAGTGTAGCATTCAAAAATTTGCCCACTATTTCTGAAAGCGAGCTGAAGGAGAAGCAAAACCAAGAAATTATAAAGTACCAATGAAGCAGAATATTTGTAGCTCAGTGTTGACATGAGGGGTCCTGGGTGCCCTCTGAGCTTGCTTGTGTTCTGCAGACGTTTCATGACCCAACTAGGTAACATCATCAGCGCTAGTGAGGAGTGCTGTTTGCTGTCAGTTTATATTCTGGGGTCCTGCCTGTCTGGATGAGTGGGGGTGGTCTGAGGGATTCTTTCTAGTCCAAAAATGCCGGGGAATTTCCAGAAGCCTGGCCCTCTGACAAATCAGCCATCAACTGACACATAGACATCAACCACATCTGTGGACTATGCAAAAGAGACAGTCAACCAGCCCAAAAGGGAACAAAAAGACCCCAGCCCCTCTCCACCTGGGATCGGCACCCAGATCGGCATAGATTAACTCCAAGGTCACCTTCGGACCAGCAATCAAGTAAGCAACACCCCCATCAAGAAACTGCCAAAGAGCCATTAATAAACAGCCCAACCAAAGAATCTCTAAGACCCCCACCCACCCATCCAGACAGGCAAGACCCCAGAATATAAACCAACAGCAAACAGCGCTCCTTACTAGCACTGATGATGTTACTTAGTTGGGTCATGAAACCCCTGCAAGAAAACAATGAAGCTCAGAGGGCACCAAGGATCCCACAGTCGTCGTCGTCGTCGTTGTCCTCCTCCTCCTCCTCCTCCTCCTCCCTCCACATCCCCCTCCTTTCTAGCACTGATGATGGGTAATGAAACATCTGCAAGAAAACAAGCAAGCTCAGAGAGTACCAAGGACCACACAGTCATCTTCCTCCTCCTCCTCCTCCTCCTCCTCCTCCTCCTCCTCCCTCCACATCCCCCTCCTTTCTAGCACTGATGATGGGTAATGAAACATCTGCAAGAAAACAAGCAAGCTCAGAGAGTACCAAGGACCACACAGTCATCTTCCTCCTCCTCCTCCTCCTCCTCCTCCTCCTCCTCCTCCTCCCTCCACATCCCCCTCCTTTCTAGCACTGATGATGGGTAATGAAACATCTGCAAGAAAACAAGCAAGCTCAGAGAGTACCAAGGACCACACAGTCATCTTCCTCCTCCTCCTCCTCCTCCTCCTCCTCCTCCTCCTCCTCCTCCTCCTCCTCCTCCTCCTCCCTCCACAACCCCAGACAGGCAAGAAGCCAGAATATAAACTGATGGTAAACAGCACTCCTCTCTAGCACTGATGATGTTACCCAGTCGGGTCATGAAAACCACCAAGCTCAGAGAGCACCAAGGACACCTCAAATTATAAAGTAATTATTATTAAAATGATTATATTATAAATTATTGTAATTATTATTAAATCAAATATTATTAGATTTGCAAATGACACTAAATTGGGGGGGGATAGCCAATACTTTAAAAAAATAGGCTCAAGATCCTTCTAGGCCCTATCTAACAAAATGAAATTCAATGGGGAGAAAAGTAAAGTTCTACGTTTAGGCAAGAAAAACCAAATGCACAGGTATAGGATAGGCCACAGCTTTTCAACCAGTGGTACAGGTACCACCTGTGGTACATTGGCACCTGGCAGGTGGTACGCGACCATCCTAGGAAAGGGGTAGCGGGGGAGGGGAAGGAGCTGAACCAGTGGCAGCACCACACAAGCCTGAGCGAGAGACGGCTGGAGCTGCAGGGCTGTCAGGGCTCAGGGGAAGCGCCAGGATCAGCGCCAGGATCCAGCTGGAGCTCAGCACTGATCCTGGCCCTTCTGAGCCCAGAAGAAGCGCCGATCGGCTGGAATGTTGCAGCATCTCCAGGGTCTTGTGATTTACAGTCAGATGCTTGGCAACCGATTCGTATTTATGACGGTCAGAGTGTCCCAGGGTCATGTGAAGGGACCAAAACCTGCTGCAACCACACAGCAGATGGCGGGGGGGCAATAAAAACCAAACACACACACACACCACCCCCGCTGCCAATCCTCAACGGAAATGCTCACAATGAAAACCTCGGACAGGAGGAAGAGCGCCGCTGGGTGGGCAGGCAGGTGTCTTGCTCGGCTGTGGTTTGGGGGGCACTTTTTTCAGTGCCATGGTAACTTTGAGCAGTCACTAAGCGAACTGTTGTAAGTCGAGGACTACCTGTACCTCATCACTTCCCCCCCCCTTTTTTTTGGTCACCAAGTTTTTGACCCCTTGCTAGGCGACTGGTGGTGCTCGGATGTTGCCATATCCTAAAAGTGGTACAACGGGTGAAAAGGCTGAACAGCCGTGGGATAGGCGGTACCTTGCTCAATAGTAGCAACTGTGAGAGGGATCTCAGAGTCCCACTGGACAATCACTTAAGTAGGAGCCAGCAGTGTGCTGCAGCTGCCAAAAAAGCCAACACAGTGCTAGGCTGCATTAACAGAGGGATAGAAATCAAGATCACGTGAGGTCTTTGCATTTGGGGAAAGCAGCTGTGACCGGGCACAAATGGTGCCCACCCCACTTTCCCAAGGCCCCGATTAGCTCAGCTCAGTTCAAGCTTCTTCTCAAGGAGATGTAAAAGTTTACAGCCCTAGAAATTTGAGAGATGACTTCCTTCCTTCCTTCCTTCCTTCCTTCCTTCCTTCCTTCCTTCCTTCCTTCCTTCCTTCCTTCCTCCCTCCCTCTCTCCCTCCCTCCCCCTCCCTCCCTTCCTTCCTCCCTCCCTCTTCCTTCCTTCCTCCCTCCCCCTCCCTCCCTCCCTTCCTTCCTTCCTCCCTCTGTCTCTCCCTCCCTCCCTCCTCCTCCTCCTCCTCCTCCTCCTCCCTCCCTCCCTCCCTTCCTTCCTTCCTTCCTTCCTTCCTTCCTTCCTTCCTTCCTTCCTTCCTTCCTTCCTTCCCACAGTTTATTCACGTACCCACACCAGCTTTCTGGATTTCTAGCTAATTGAACCACACCTTGGCATTTTTTAAAGAACATGCTGATGTCCATAGGCATCCTCATCCCAACCAAGCCATGCAAAGGTATGCGTGTGTTGGAGAAAATGACAAGGATAAGAAGAAAACAAGCAGACGACAAAGTGGGAAGAGACATCTGGGAATTTAGAGCTATTACACACAACCAGGGCTGTTGGGCACCTGCCAGGACCACAAGAGATGGTGGTGTTTCTCAACTTTATCAATTTTAAGTTGGGTGGACTTCAACTCCCAGAATTCCCTAGCTGGGAGACTTTACGTAAGATGGGTGGGCTTCATGCTAGCTGGGGAATACTGAGAGTTGAAGTCCCGGCTAAAGATGCCAGTGTAATGAATTGGGTTTTGTCTTACTAAAGAGTATCACGTTGGGTTAATTGCTGAGAGGTTGTTTAAGCAGGGAAGCTCCCAGCTCCTCAGACCACCCTTCTCCAACGCTGCCATTGGCTGCTTTAGGTTGCTTTAAACAACCTATTTAAGCAATAGGTTGCTTTAAACCTATTGGCCACCACCTAGAGGCCATGGTATAAATAGCTGCATTCGCAGCCCTGTTTCTCAGTTCAGTTCCTGTAAGCAAATAAAAGATGATTCTTGCTGAACTCACTTGCCTCCTCTCGTCAATCAAGCAAAGAACCCAGTATATAACAGCCAGGGTTGAGAAACACTAAGCTCCAGTCAGAACAGAATAGAATATCTTTATTGTCACTGTGTAACTCACAACGAAATTAAGCAGCCCATTGTGGTGTGATCCTGGCCTGCAGCTCAGTGTAGCTTGGCCTGGAGATCCATAGCAACCAGAAGAGAGGAAATGGTTGCAGGCCACGTTAAAGCTTTAAGGCTTTGTTCTTATCAGGACTATCCATCAAAGACTTATTATGCAGCTACATCAACTTGCACACCCTGGCAAGACGGAGTGAACCGGGGCAAGTGATGGGACAGCCTGATTTTCAGGAACCAGAAATCAAGATGAGAAGAAACAGGCCACCTTGTGGAGAACCAAAGGGTAGGAACTAGAGGTTACTGCCACTCTAGTTCCCAATCTCTGTGGTTGTGGGAAGAATCCAGAGAGATAAATATTTTGGGAAATACTGAAAAGGCAAAATATATTTTCCCAAAGGATTTTAAAGACCCACCCCCCTCAAGTCTCTGCCCCAAACAGAAACCAGGTCTGCAGAAATGCAGATGGGATAATCTTGTCAGAAAGATTGGAGCCAGGAAACTGGGATTAGGAAGAAAGAATCAACCATCCCTCACACCAAAAATCCAACAGTCCTCAGCCACAGCCCCAGGGAAGCAGGATATGACCTTTGGGTCACACACATCCAAGTCTCTCTACCCCAAACAGAAACCAGATCTGCAGAAATGCAGATGGGATAATCTTGTCAGAAAGATTGGAGCCAGGAAACTGGGATTAGGAAGAAAGATCCCTAGAATCAACCATCCCTCACACCAAAAATCCAGCACTCATCAGCCACAGCCACAGGGAAGCAGGATAGGACCTTTGCGACGTAATGGGATTAACCCACCAAGATCAGAATATCAGAAAGGCACACTCAGACTCAAAGTTCATATCACAGGGACAACTCCAAACAAAAGCCCAAGAAGGTATAAAACCCCACCCCTCCCTACTACATGTGGTCAGTTTTTCCCAGAGCCATCTTTCTGTCTGGCTCTCCTCATCCATAAACTGCAACCTTCTTTCTAAAGCAGTCTCCATTTTGTTTATTCCTAGTTCAGATTGGGCCCTGATGAAGATTTTTCTTTCAACATAATAGTTTCTGAACTATACCTTCTCCATGCTTCCTATGATTTGAACTCTTTTGTTCTTAGCTGGGCGACTTCTGAATCCTTGGCTGAATCCCACAGACTAAGTTCCCCCAAACCAATTTGGTCCCCTCCCTTCTTGATGTGTCTTGTGACTTCTCACCTTCTGGGAAGGATTCCTTTGCAGGACGACGGTTCTTCACATCTAATCTTCTCCGTCCCAATATACTCTGTGAGAGGTTTTGACATCTTAACATTGATGCTCACTTTGGATTCCAGAAAGATCTCCATACTTTCACCAATAAAGCTGGACAAAAGGAAATAGGAGTTACAAGAGAGAAGAGAGTCAGTCTACTAGAGAGCCAGTGTCCAGGTTTTCACATTTAGAATAGAATAGAATAGAATAGAATAGAATAGAATAGAATAGAATAGAATAGAATAGAATAGAATAGAATAGAATAGAATAGAATAGAATAGAACAGAACACAGAATAGAATAGAATAGAATAGAATAGAATAGAATAGAATAGAATAGAATAGAATAGAATAGAATAGAATAGAATAGAATAGAATAGAATAGAATAGGGTGTCTCCGATCAGAGAATGCCGATTGGTGGCCCCCAGGGGGAGGGCGTTCTCTGTGGGCGCGCCAGACCTTTGGAACCGCTTGCCGGTTGAGCTCCGGACGGCCCCCGACCTTCGCTCCTTCCGGCGCGATCTCAAAACTTTTCTTTTTGAACAAGCTGGCCTGGTCTGATGGGTTGGGGCTGGGTTTTATAATCGGTTTTAATTTTTAATATGTATTAATTTATTACGGGCATTGTAGTTTAATTACTTTTTAATTTTTGTATCCTGGTTTTTATTATGTATTGCCCTGTTCACCGCCCTGAGTCCTTCGGGAGAATACAAATTAAATTATTAAATTATTATTAAAAATTAAATAGAATAGAATAGAATCTGGAAGGGACCTTAGAGGTTTATCAGAGAGTTCTCTATGCAGCCGTGCTGGTTTCTTTTGAGAGCTGTTATTTTTCTTCTTTGTTGGTATTGTGCTAGACTGGGCCTTTATTATCTCACTTTTCAAAATTTCCCAAGCTTCTTGAGTTGTTTTCCCCTTTAGGATTCTCATCCATGGAATTCTTCCCAAGGTCTCTCTAAGTTTATTGAAATTAGCTCTTTCAAAGTCCAAGACTCTAGTTTGGCTGTGTTCTATTGCTTGTGCCTCCAGAATGTTGAATTCTAATATTGCATGATCACTTCCCCCCAAGGTTCCTGTGGCTTCGACACTTTCTATCATTTCATCTCTGTTAGTGAGAATTAAATCCAATATGGCTGATCCCCTAGTTCCCTTCTCTACTTTTTGGGAGAGAAAGTTGTCTGCTAGTTTTGTCAGGAATCTGTTAGATCTTCCACTTGGTGCAGAGTTTGTCTCCCAGTTGATATCAGGGTAATTAAAGTCCCCCATTACTATTGTGATGCGCTTCCTACATACCTTAGTTAACTGACTAGCAAAAAGTTCATCTATTTCCTCTGCTTGGTTGGGCGGCCTATACACCTATGGCAATGTCAATTTTCCCCCCTTTTATATTAACCCAAATACATTCAAGTTTACAGTTTTCATCATTGTTGTGCTCTATTTCTGTAGAGATAAAGTTATTTCTTATAGAGAGAGCAACTCCACCTCCTCTTTTGTTTAGTCTATTTCTTTTAAATAATGTAAATCCCTCTAGCTGTGTGTTCCATTTGTGGGTTTCATCCCACCATGTTTCCGTAATGGCAACAATATCATATCCACCCTCATTTACCTGAATTTCTAGTTCACCCTGCTTACTGTTCATACTCTGCGCATTGATGTACAGACATTTGAGTCCTTTATGACTGACCCTGTGTCTACTTGCTACATAACTTGTGTGGTGCCTGAGTTCCCCTATTTTCTTAGATTGACGGGGACAGTGATGTTCTGTATCAATTAACTCACTGTCCCCGATGTTTAGTTTAAATATTCCTCCAGAAAAGCTGTGAATTTACTGCCAAGTAACTCAGTCCCTTTCTTGGATGGATGCAGACCATCTCTTTTGTACATTTTTTGATTGGACCAGCTACAGACATCGTGACTAATATAACCAAAGCCTTCTCCTTTACACCACTTCTTTAGCCACATATTAAATTCTGCTATACGCTGGCCTTTTCCATTTTGCTCCTTATACACAGGTCAAACCTCTGAAAAAGTGAGCCTACAGCCTATTCTGCTGAGTTCCTGGCCCAAGCTCTGGAAATCATTCTGCACAGAGAGTATATCTTTTTGGGACAGATCGTTAGTGCCAAGATGTACAATGGCATCCACATCACAGTCTTTGCTGGCATTCTTGATTATTTTAGAAATACGCTTCTTGTCCCTACTGGCAGTAGCACCTGGAAGACACCTGACCTCTTTCGAAACTTCTGTATCCTTTCCTAAATTTACATCCCTTATAATTGAATCACCAACCAGAAGGTGGATTCTCTTTTTGGGTACCTTTCTTTTCTTGCATGACTGATGTGCAATACCTGATTCCCACTTCTCCCTCTCAAAAACAAGTTCATCTTCTAATCCAGCCCCCCGCTCAAGCAGGAGAACTATACCATTACAGATAAGTGACTGTCTAGCCGCTTCTTAAAAACCTCCAGTGATGGAGCACCCACGATTTCTGGTGACAGGCTGTTCCACTGGTTAACTGTCCTCTCTGTCAGGAAGTTTCTCCTTAATTCCAGGTTGCTTCTCTCTTTAGTTAGTTTCCAACCACTGTTTCTTATCCTGCCCTCAGGGGCTTTGGTGAACAACCTGGCCCTCTTCCTTGTGGCAGCCCCTCAAATACTGGAATAACTGCTATCATGTCCCCCCTATTTCTTCTTTTCTTTAGACTAGCCAAACCCAAGTCCCGCAGCCGTTCTTCATACGTTTTAGTCTCCAAGCCTTTGATCATCTTAGTTACTCTTCTCTAAACTTTTTCCAAGTCTCAACATCTTTTTTGTAGTATGGTGATCAAAATTGGTTGCATTTACCCTTTACATGGCTTATTCTTTATGTTCTAGGCAGGAATCTCCATTCAGTTGGGTGAATAAGTCACACAAACATCCCAAAGCCTTTAGGGACTACATTCATCTCCCAGTTCCTTGACCAAGAACAGAACTGGGCTCTCGCTCACCTTGTCTCAGCAACTGTGAGGCTAGTAATAATGGATGTCTCTATTTCGTTGGGTGGCATTAACTCTGTGCAAATTTCAGGGGGGTGGAATTCTTTAATTTCCATCCTATGAGGTTTAAGAAAAAAAACAGCGTGAAGAATAGCAGGTCACATTTTGCCCACGGACTATGACCTGGACTAATCACCCTATGCATAAAAGTCAACTTAGAATCGCATACAAGTTCTCAGGAGAGATCACCAACCCAATGAAATCTGTCTTCTCTGAACTGAACCCCAGTCATGCTCCCATTGCTAACTTTCCAATCCAAAAATGCTCAGAGGAATAATAAAATGATGGGTGCCCTCTTGAGTGACTCCTGGTCCTTGATGTCCTTCAAGGTAGCCACTATAATCACATTCCTTTTTGGATGGATGGTCATCTATGGTCCAAGATTTAGCCTTCCCGTTCTTCATTATTTCTGCTGCTGTAAGCTGGCATTCTGACTAGAAACTAAGGCATTGCCCTCCATCCAGATCTGTTGGGACTTCAACCATGGGCTGGAAATTTCAGGATTCACCCCTTGGGACCCCTGGAAACCTGCTAGGGACCAACATCAGGTTCTTCTTTTGTCTACCACAGAGTAAATGAATCAACTTACCCTCCTACACCGTTGATTGTTTTGGCATTATCCCCAGTTTTCATTGCCTTTTCTAACACCTCCTGCAGAACGTTCCCCTCTATCATGAAGGTCTGGACCACTAGAAACAGGGACAAAGAGTCAATGTTGAAGTCAAACAATCCAATCTCATATCATAACGTGGCATTGTCAGCTGTCCCAACTTGGTCAATTAGCAAAGAAAGACTCTAGAATCCACGGTTAACGAAAGTACATTTTACTAGAGCCAAGTGGAGGATGGAGTGAATAGTGCAGAGAACCGGGTTCCAAAATACATTTTCAGGACACCGTGAACATTTTTGAGAGAGAAAGATTGGAAGGAAGGAAGGAAGGAAGGAAGGAAGGAAGGAAGGAAGGAAGGAAGGAAGGAAGGAAGGAAGGAAGGAAGGACCTGGAGAAAAATGAGAACATGGAAGACACTTGGTTTCTTTCTTTCTTTCTTTCTTTCTTTCTTTCTTTCTTTCTTTCTTTCTTTCTTTCTTTCTTTCTTTCTTTCTTTCTTTCTTTCTTTCTTTCTTTCTTTCTTTCTTTTTCTCCTCTTTCTCCTCTCTCTCCTCTCTCTCTCTCTCTTTCCTTCCTTGCTTGAAAATTTTCTCTAGTCTTGTTAGAGCAATCTTAACTAGCAGGAACTGCCGTTTACTTACTGCGCATTAATGTCTCTGGCTGAAGTCTCGTATTAGTGGTACATGTCTCTTCCATTTCAGAATGGACCATCTCAACAGAGAAGAAGATGAGCAATCCAATCCAGGACCTCTTGAGGACTAGATCCATGGTGGCTGAACTTCTAAGAAACAGGCTGACAGAAAGTCAGAAATGAATCCTTGGCTGCATAAAAATGGAATAAGAACGTCAATATTTAGATTCAGGAGATCAGAGCTGATGGCAAGAGGGAAAGGGGAGCCATTTTCCCCAGCCTGAAACTAAAGGTCATCTCAAACAGATCATCACATTACTAACTTGTTTTGGGGGGGGAAAGGGAAGGAAGAGGCCGGATTTTGCTCTATTCTGATCATTTCCCATTATGACAGAGCCTCAAAGGCTGAAAATGGATGACACTGAGCTGCAGTTAAAGGTAATCATGGTAGCCACGGAGGACATAGATTCCCCTTATATGACCCAGACTCTGACATTCTGATCTTCTGCCGATATTGACCATCTCATCTCCTGGAAGAAGGACAGAGTCAAAGACTTGATGGGCACCTCAGCTCAAGAGACAGATCTCAGAAGCATCTGATGGCTGTCCAGTCTCCATAGGAAAGGCATCTGGAGGAAACTGATTGAACAAACAGTGACAACCAAGCAGTGACAACCTCAATTTACAACTTTGTAGAAGACATGGATGACCCCTTCTAAGCTGGAATACTTCATAGTTGCACCCCAGTCTCTTGAGCTAAAGATGCAGGAAAGGCTGGACAGGAGACTCAACCCCAATCTTATGTATCCACCAACTTTCTCAGAAGGAACTCCTTCCACTAGCTGGGGTACCTTTGGACCATCACACAGTTCACTTACATGTCCAGATGGATGGAACTTCCTCTGTTGTCCACCAATCTTCTCTTGGGCTGCCAGTTATATAGTTGCCCGTGAATGAAAGAACCAATTCAGAGCGTTGATAACCATGGAGATGAGAAATGAATTCCCATGGAGATGATCCAAGATAAATATTTTCATTGACACCTTGAAGCTTAGAGACAGTCTTGGTTGACAGATTCATGTCAGTCTTCTGGGTGATCTGCCAAACCAACATTTGCTCCTGGAACAGGTCAACTGTCCACCAGACCCAGAACGAGAGAGAAAGGGAAGGGAACTGGCCCACTCAACATGCTACGCAGTAACATGATTTATCTGGCTTTGGCTCAGTGTATTGTGTGACCATCAGTAGGTGTCCTAAGAATGAATCTAAGAATGAGCTCCAAATTGGTCACATCTCCACCTACTTACCAAGACAATATTCCCTCTCTGTACAGCAGGGCTTTTCAACCAGTGGCACGGGTACCACCTGTGGTACATCGGCACCTGGCAGGTGGTATGTGACCATCCTACAAAAGTGGTAGCGGGGGAGGGGAATGGCAGCAATGCACAAGCCTGAGCGAGAGATGGCTGGAGCTGCAGGGCTGTCAGGGCTCAGCGGAAGCTCCAGGATCAGCGCCAGGATCCAGCTGGAGCTCAGCACTAATCCTGGCCCTTCTGAGCCCAGAAGAAGCGCCGATCGGCTGGAATGTTGCAGCATCTCCAGGGTCTTGTGATTTACATTCAGACGCTTGGCAACTGATTCATATTTATGATGGTCACAGTGTCCCAGCGTCATGTGAAGTGACCAAAACCTGCTGCAACCACCCAGCAGCAGGGGGGGGGGGAAATAAAAACCAAATACCCCCCACTCCACCCCCACTGCCAATCCTCAACAGAAATGCTCACAACAATGAAAACCTCGGACAGGAGGAAGAGCCTTGGTGGAGCAGTGGGCTAATGCCTGCTTAAGTAACACCAGCTGCCTGCAATTAGTGCAGGTTCGAGTCCCACCAGGCTCAAGGTTGACTCAGCCTTCCATCCTTCCCAGGTAGGTAAAATGAGGACCCAGATTGTTGGGGGCAATAAGCTGACTTTGTAATAATGCCGCTTGGGGTGTGTGTGTATGAAAGCCCTAACAAGCAGGCATATACATAGAATGAAGGCTACTGCTAAGCTTGTAAGCCGCCCTGAGTCTTCTGAGAAGGACGGGATATAAATGGAATTTAAAAAAAAAAAGAGCACCGCTGGGTGGGCAGGCGGGTGTCTTGCTCGGCTGTGGCTTTGGGGCACTTTTTTCAGTGCCATTGTAACTTCGAGCAGTCACTAAGCGAACTGTTGTAAGTCGAGGACTACCTGTAGTTCATCACTTTTTTACTTTTTTTTTTTTTGGTCATCAGGTTTTTGACTCCTTGCTAGGCGACTGGTGGTGCTCGGATGTGGCCCTATCCTGAAAGTGGTAGAACGGGTGAAAAGGTTGAACAGCCCTGCTGTAGAGGTTAGGGCCACCTAGAGGTCACCTCTCATAATGAGAACCTTGATCTGCAGGTCTGAAGAGAAGCCCAATCCTACCACTTGAGGCTATGCTCAGCCACGTCTTCTTGCAGAGAAGCAGCCCAAAGTTGGGGTGTGTGTGTGTACCTTTGCCCTCAGAGTCCCCTGAGTCTGCTTACAACGCAGCCCTTGTGGAAGTTTGAAGGTGGTTCCACAACCAATTGCGCCCTGATTCAGATGAGTCTGAGGGCGACGAAAAATCCTCCAAGTGGCCTCAAGAGCTCTCAGGGGGAATACTAATGACGGGATGACTGCAAAGCAATACAGCCCTTCCATTTCTCCTCTCTCCCCTGCCATCACAACTGGTAAAGCTTCTTGGATGAGAAGTGAAATCTTTTGGTCTTTTGTTCTTCTTCCACAAGGGGAAAAAAACCCAGCCCAGTTGCCTTTTTTAAGAAAGCACCTTTCAAATATTGATTTATATAGTCATACATCCTTCTGTCATGAGAAAAGTTTAAGCATGCAATGTGCAAGTACACCTTTTTGCAAATGAAAACCGCAAAGTGAATCACAAAGCAGACGCCAAAAAAAAGAGAGAGAAACCTACAGGAACACGGTGACCCTTGATTATCCTTCCAGTGTCCGTGCCCAGAAAAGAATCAGATCTTTGAGGCTTTCCGAAAGGAGAGCATGGCCAGGCTGGAAGGTCTTCTCAGATCCTACACAATGACCATCCCTGTTTGAAAGAATCCTGAGTTTGTCCCTGGGATCTGACCTTATGGGATGGGTGGAGACAACATGGCCCTGCAAATAACCTGCCCACATTCCATGCAAGGATTTACAGGTGGCAATCGGGACCCTGAATTCCCCCCCGGGAACAACTGAGTGTTGGTATAGCTTTCAGAACAAAAGTGTAATGTGCTTCTGCCCACCTAGCAGTTCGAAAGCACGTAAAAAATGCAAGTAGAAAAATAGGGACCACTCCGGTGGGAAGGTAACAGCGTTCCGTGCGCCTTTGGCGTCTAGTCATGCCGGCCACATGACCACGGAGACGTCCTCGGACAAGCGCTGGCTCTTCGGCTTTGAAACGGAGATGAGCACCGGCCCCTAGAGTTGGAAACGACTAGCACGCATGTGCGGGGGAACCTTTACCTTTACCTTATAATTACCTGCAGAACTGTCTGTGGAGATTCTCAGTCATCCAGGACATGGTGGTCTCAAAGGGGCTTCTTTTCAAGACTTCCTTGTTTTTCTTTGAAGACGTTTTCGCTTCTCACCCAAGAAGCTTCTTCAGCTCTGACTGGTCATTCATACACAAGACTGGCAGCTTGCCAGGAGGCTATCCGTTCCCCCATTTCCAACCTGACAGCTGGGAATGCTAATGACCATTTGAATGGGAGGAATATAAATCCTTCCATCCTCCACCAACCGGTCAGAGCTGAAGAAGCTTCTGGGATGAGAAGCGAAACGTCTTCAAAGAAAAACAAGGAAGTCCAGTTGCCTCCTGAAAAAGCACCTTTGAGATAATCTGCACCACTGCATTCTGTACCGATTGAAGCTTCCAGATGTTCTTCAAGGCCAGCCCCATGTTCAGCACATTGCAGACGTGAGGGATTTATTTGTTTGCTTGTACATGTATGTCATACATGCTGGCAGCCAGACTACTCTGTACATGTCAGGGAGTTGACCAACCAGGGGGGACCCATGTTCAGAACCTCCTGACCCAGCCAGGGGTGCAAATGATGCACAACAAAAAACTGTGAACATGACAGTGTGGCCATGGCTGCCACCTTCCCTTTGAACAGACGCCAGGGGACCAGGAGGACCCAGCCCCAAATTGTGCACCAGTTGTGTTTGGAGAACTGTAACCCCATCCAGAACTAAGTGTTCTGTTCCAGCCTACAACCGGCCCTGCAGAAATGTCAGGGACAACCTCTTTGTTATATTCAATAGGCTGGAATTAAGCCAACCAAATTTATTTGCAAAAACTAAACGAAACAGTTCAAAACAGAGTAAAACAAAATACAGACTGAGACTATATCAGAAGCTCTGCAAATGGTTGCCTTCAGCAACCAGCACCTCCCACACATTCCCCTTTTAAACAACAGTCACAGGGCGTGGCTTCTCTTTGCCTCCTCCCGAGGTGCCTCATTGCTTTTCTTTGTTCACTTCTGCTTGTCTGCCTCCTGCTTTGAGCGTCCTTGAACAAAGCCAGCTGTGGATCATCTTTGTCCAATCTTTCAGGCTCACACAGCTGGGTCTGAGGAGGAACAAGATGGGAGGGGCCTGGCTGAGAGCTCTGCAATGCATCTGCAACCAAAGGCTCTCCAAACCCCTCCTCCTCAGAATTGTCCGATTCAGCTGCTGAAACCACCGGCTGACGCTGAATCACAACACTAAGCGTGGAAGATCACCCGATGCGGATTTCACGTCAGCACCTTGAAGTTCATGTGATCCAATTCTCCCTACAGGTTCCCAGTTTGAAAAACCTGGACCTTCCTAGCACAGACCCTCTTCTGCAGCCTGATGGGGCCTCCACAAGACGTGGTGAAAGGAAGTTCCCCGGGATCAGCAAAGCAGCCAAATATAAATATAAGAGGGATCCGTGGCTTGAATTCCAGTGTCCAAGGAAGATGCTAACTTAGTGCAGCTTTTAAGTTTTTCTCTGGTCCTCCCATTTATCCTCGTCCTTCCTAGATTGGGGTTGGTTGATCACCAACCACCATCAATATGAAGTTGTCCCGGCAGTGTCACAACAACACAAGGATATGGAAGAAAACACAGATTTTGGGGGAATTTTATGCCGTGGAGAGGGAGAGGTTTGGAGAGGCTGGGTTCCAGGATCCCCCCTCATGGCCGAAGTGGGAGGTGGGATCCGAGATGGTTTCATGACCACAAACGGGGACCCAGCCAACCCAGTCATGGCCAATCTGGTTTCGTTTGGCCAGCCTGAAGTTGAAGTTAGGTGCCGGAAACACTCCTGACATCCCACAGGGGAAAGGCCCTAATCAGGGTGTGTTTCTGCCCGTTCCAACAGGACAACCGCAGGCTGCATGGGAAGGCAGGTCGCTGATGGATCCAAGCAGAGCCCCTGCCAGGCATCCGGTTCCAGCAACCAGATCCTTGGCCCAGGAGGGAGTAGGGTCCAAGGAACAGTGCTCTCCACCCGCAGTTGACACTCTACAAGGCCCAAGATGGCCCTTGGGGTCATGGGCCCAGGCGATGGCCTGGGGTCCAACACCATTAAAAGTGACGTTCGATGGGAACCCGGACCATTTGGCAATGTTCCTAAGCCAGGTTATTAGCCATTTGGATCAATATGCCCACTTTTATCTGTCCCAGTGGGCGATGGTGGTGGCGGTAACTGTAGGGTTGCAAGGCGAAGCCATGGAATGGGCAGTGGATTTATACAGTGACCATGCCAGGGAGTTAGCCGATGCTGGCCTGTTTCTGGAGACTCTGCGATCCCGTTTTGAGGATGTATCATGAGTCCAGCAGGCAGAGGGGGAATTGCTGGCACTGAAGCAGTGAGGCCAGTCCGCGGCTAATTCTGTATGTGAGTTCTGGCAGGTGGCCAGCAGGCTACGGTCATGGCTGGAACACCTGCTGGTTCACCAATTCCAGGCAGGTTTGAACCAAGACCTGTGCAAGACATGTGTCTACCGAGGCAAGTCAGTTACAAGACTGGTTTTGTGTGGTAGTGGACCTGGATGCAGGCCTGCAGGAATTCCAGCCAAAGGGGGATGGCCCATTGGTGCCACACAGGGCCATGGAGAAACCAAGGGACAAAAGGCAGAGGACCCAGGGACCTGGTCCAGGTTCCTCTGCAGGTACTCCTCAGCCGTCATTTAGATGCTTCCGCTGCAACCAGCCAAGACATCGGGTGGCGAAGTGTCTGGTCCCTGTTCCACAGCGGAATCTAGGGACCCCTGGGAGAGCTGGAGCCACACCCAAAATGATCCCAGAGAAGTCGAGGGTGGCACACTAGAGTGTCCCACCCCTCGAGGGGGGTCCTGGAGGAGGAGGAGGAGGCAAGAGCCACCACAAAATATCAGCTGGTAGCTTACAAGAGCGAGGATGAGCCAGCGGAGGATCCGATGGTAAGTGAACCCATACGACCGCTTGTCATCCCCATTGTTTTGACAGGTCTGCCAACAGATCACCGAGGGGAGTACAGGGCCCTACTTGATTCCGTCTGCACCCGTTGCCTGATCATAAAGGCCGTTGTGACTGAGTTGGGATCAGAGTGAAGCAGATGGCCAGCCCAGTATGGTTTGAGCAAGTGGATGGCTCCCTTCTGGGGAGGGGGGCTCCAGATACCCTCATAACGGAGCCAGTTCAGCTGGAGATGGGGGCCCATTGGGAGGTCCTCTGGTTTATAGTGGTCTCCTCCATGACAGAGGCCATTATCTTGGGATTAGCATGGCTGGACAAGTGGGGCCCTACAATCTGGTAGGAAGGGGGATACCGAAAGTTGTGGATTGGTGTTGACCCTCAACCACCTGCTCATGAACAAGCAAAAAAGGGTGGAGTGAGAAACAGGGAGGCAGCAGTAGGGCAGGGAAGTGTGAGGGGGCAAGCCCCCTTCCCGGTGGTGTCCGTCGACCTTGCTGAGGTGTTCAGCAAGCATGAGTGTGATGTGCTACCTCCACACCGGCCAACCAACTGTGCAATTGACATTCTGCTTGGTGCCAAACTGCCAAAACCCCAGATGTACGCAATGACGCCCAAAGAGATGGAGGAGCTGCGTCAATGCATTGACAAGAACAAGGCAAGGGGTTTCATCCAGCTGGCACAGTCACGGATTGCAGCTCCGATGCTCTTTAAGGAGAACAAGGATGGATCCCTGCACTTGTGTGTGGATTTCTGCAGCATCAACAGGGTTTCCGTTGAGAATATGTACCCCCTACCGCTAATAAGGATCTATTGGCTCATTTGGCGAAGGGTAAGGTGTTCACTAAACTTGACCTCCGGGAAGCGTATTACAGGGTCCTAATCAAACGGGGGGATGAGTGGAAGATGGCATTCAATTGCCCACTAGGAAGTTACCAGTTCAGGGTGATGCCATTCGGCTTGCAGGGAGCCCCTGCGGTGTTCATGCAACTCATCAGTGAGGTGTTGCATGAGCACTTATACCGTGGGTTGCTCATGTATTTGGATGATATATTGATCTATACCTCCAACGTGATGGAACACGTCCAACTGGTAAGACAGGTGCTAGAAAAACTACTGAGGGCACACCTGTGTGTAAAGCTGTATCCCTTTGTTTGTGTGGAGGGAAGAGAAGATGTTCAAACATGGAGGAAGCCTACATGGGCCTTTGTGGGAAGGAGGGGATGGGCTTATGGTGGCCAGCTGAGAAAGGGGTGCATATAAAGAAGCTGGGAGAGGGCTTGTGGCCAGATCCTTCTTCTTCCTCCAATGGGGACTTCTCCTGAAGTTGTCCTGAAGAACAAGACTCCTGTGGAGCTCTGGTAGATTTAAGCCAGGGGTGTCAAACTGCCGGCTCGTGGGCCAGATCCATCATGCTGAAACCGCACCCACCTCATTGCTGACAATGGGGGGAAAGTCACAATATGTCGCAACCCATCACGTGACATTGCGAGTTTGACACCTATGATTTAAATCCTTGTGGGGATCTAAAGAAAGATATCAGTCAGTCTGAGCAGCAGAGAGTTTTATGTCTGCCAGGAAGGACAACTTGCTTTCAAAGTCCTTTTGAAGGAGAGACTTTTAGAAAAGTTCAGCCAGGTGGAAAGTGATGTTCTTCAACTCATTAAGCAATGAGCCTCTGGTTCAACTTACAAAAGTGAACCTGAAAAGACACCTAATTGGGGCTTTCGGCTTGCGATCGCAGCGCCGGCAGATGTGCGAGGCGATCGCTCACTCCACCATCCAGTTTTCTCCCACCGGGGGACCCTGAAAAGTGTCAGAAGTCACCCTAGAGAGGCAACAAGCATGAAGAGGACCTCCAACTGATTGCAGAAGGGCAGTAGCCCTTCCGTTTGATCCGGGGCAGCTCTTCAAACTGACGGGGGAAAGATGGGCCATTAATATGGCCCATCACTAAGCCGCTATCAGCCGAGGCCAAAATCACCATCAAGCACATCGAAAGCACCACAGAGAAATTGGGTGAGATCCTACCTTCTTTGTATCCCAAGTATTTTCCTGTAAAAGCTTCTTGAAACTTCTTCCCCCTTTGAGGAGAGAGGGAAGGGAATGTTTTCTTCCCACCCTCTAAAATGGTGGTGTTTGATTACCTAGGGGAAATAAAGCCCCGAAAAGAACAACTAAGCAACTGGATTTGCATCTTCTTGATATTTGGGGACCCAAAAAGTTGTTACCCTATCTACTTGTGAAAAAGTTGAAAAAGAATTTAAATTGGATAAAGGCCTAGGTTGGATTTTGAAAAAGACTTTAAATGCTATCAGGGACATCTTGTGGCGAAGCTTGGTACAGCAAATGAATATTCCTGACTAAGAGACCTGCTTACACCCTAGACCTGTCCTTGGTATTACCTAAAAGAGATAAAAAGCTGAGAGAACAGCTGGGTGGTAAAATTGCCTTTTAAGAACTGTGGAGGTGAACACTTACTGACTCTTGCTTAAAAATAGCCTAAACTAAAGGATCATCTATAACCATCCTAGAAATGGAGGATTACCAGCAACAAATTATGGCTAATTACAAACTTATACTTGAAAAAATTCTTGAAGCTACTGAGATACTTAAATCCAGATTGAAAGACAAAGGTGCCAGCCTAAAGGTGCCGCTTGGGGGGGGGAAAGCCCTAATAAGCAGGCATATACATAGAATGAAGGCTATTGCTAAGCACATTTGATTTGTGCTTAGATTGTAAGCCACCCCGAGTCTTCGGAGAAGGGTGGGATATAAATGGGATTAAAATAAAAAAATAAAAACTAAAAATAAATTTACAAAATGAAACCTTGACTCCCACCAAAGAACTTACAATTCAAAGAACAACAGAAGTGGAAGAAATTAATACCAAGACGGATAATTTTAAAGAACAAGTACAATCTACTGAGAATTTTGACAACCAAACTCTGATCGCAACTAAAGAACTTATAACCCAAAAAGCAATAGAAGCAGAAGAAAGTAACACCAAGAGGGAGGGTGTTAAAGATCAACAAGTACAGCATGCTGAAAACCTAGACAACCAAAACATTGGACATGACATTTTACTTAAACCAGAAGAAACTTGAGGAAGAAGAAGACCAGATTGAATTAAAGATAAATATAGTAGAGCAAATATGGAGATTTGAGCCACCAGGGCAGCAATTTAATGATTATAAATGGGCCAGTTCCTTTGGAAAATTGATAACTAGATGGTCTCCTTTGATTCAAATAACATGTACAAGAATGAAGAGAGATCTATCTGATGATTTAAAGGCACTGGTATGGAAGCCTAGGGACGCGGTGGCTCAGTGGGTTAGGACGCTGAGCTTGTCGATCAGAAGGTCGAATCCCGAGTGCCGCATAGCAGAGTGAGCGCCTGTTACTCATCCCAGCTCCTGCCAACCTAGCAGTTCGAAAGCACATAAAAGATGCAAGGAGAAAAATAGGGACCGCTCCGGTGGGAAGGTAACAGCATTCCATGCACCTTTGGCGTCTAGTCATGCCGGCCACATGACCACGGAGACGTCCTCGGACAAGCACTGGCTCTTTGGCTTTGAAACGGAGATGAGCACCGGCCCCTAGAGTTGGAAATGACTAGCACGCATGTGCGGGGGAACCTTTACCTTTACCTTTATGGAAGCCTGCTTGGCAAAAAAAAAAGAAAGGTAGAGTTAGATCTAAAAAAATGGGATCCTTTGATTTATGACAGAAGATCCTAAAGTCTCAACTAATGGACTAAAGGGAGATTTTGACATGAAGGGAAATATGAATATAAATTTAAATATTGTGGAAAATGATAAAAAATAAGGGATTAACTGGCATAATATTTAGGATTTAGATTTATAAGGGAAATGAAAATTAACTATTAGGAAATAGCTTTGAATTATTGTTTAGCCCAGATAATATAGAAGATGGACTTGAGACAATAAAGGACACTTTATTAGTAAGTGGTGAGGTACTAGGATGAGAAATAGAAAATGTTTATGAAATAAAATAAGAATGTATTTAAGTAAGTAATATGTGTATTTTAGATATGAAATAAAGGAAATTTGGGTTAACAAAAATTTAAATATTATGGATATTAAAGCTTAAATTGGAATACTATAATTAAAAATTAGGTAAAACTTAAAAACAGGACATGGATATGTATAAGCAAAAATATATTGATAAATGTTTTAATTGAGTGTGTTATACTAGCTTAAATATGATTTGCTAGCTTAAATATGATATAGCAAATGTTAAGGGAAATAGAGAAGGAATTTTTGATGATGTAAGCTGAGATATGTACTAAAGATTTTGTTATTGAAATATTGACTGCCCAATCACCACACTGCTTTCCAAATACTTACATGTAAAACTGGAAAACCAACAAAATTTGTTGTTTTTTTTTTTAAAAAAGACACCCAACTGAAAGAAATATGACCCAGGTGGGTAATGTCATATGTCTTCATGTTGTGCCTTCTCATGCCTGCTTAATGTCAGCTTTTGTCCACACAGTTTTGGCCTATGGCTTCATGATCTAACATGCTTCACCATCACTGAAGGTTTCAAGATCTGCCTGGTTTTGCTTTGCCACTTCAGGATGCTGGTTCATGTGCCCCTCCCCCTCTTTGTTTGGATGGTCTTTCGTGGTCATTTAACCTTGGATTTCAGGAAGCACCAGACAGCAGACTTCCACACATACGTGATGCCTGCCTGGTGTTTTACAAGTATTGGCCAAGTCTTCTGAAGGCACCTGGTCTACGTGGGTTTGGTGTACTTTCTTTAACATGGGGAGGACATGGGTCAAGGGAGGGAGGGAAAAATCACAAAGGGGCAGAAGAAGACACTTGAGACTGACAGGGAAGCCAGGACCAATGCTTTATTATGGAAAAGAAGGAATAAATCCAGGGTGGGTTTTAGGAGAGGGTCTCCAGGATGACCCAGGATAGAAGAAGTCTCTTTGGGTGATATTGGTGCACTGGGCATAATTTGGGTGGGTCTCCTCTTTGCTGATCCTGTAAAAACAAAGATTCAGATATGGGGTTTCTGCCCATAATGGCTTCTGGTGCTGCTTAGGATTTGACCATCTCTAATCGTACAGCCATGGAGACCCAAACCTGAAATCTGGAGGGATGTCCTGATTGGGAAAGGAAGCAATGGGACAACCTCCTCCTTGGAGTTATGAGGGTCCATCACTGAAGGTTTCTCCATGATGCTGTGAGGATTTCTACACTGGAAGCAGGGTGGACTAGAAGACATCCAATGCTTTTCCCTCCAATCTTCTCTTTCTGGGAGATCTCAAGGCCAACTGCTTGGACATGTTCATATGAGCTTTCTAACTCATACAGGGAGCGTTTTTTACAGCCAGAAATGTGAACTCTTTCCTTGTTTACATCTGCTCTACTTTTGATGGACAAGAGTAGAGCCTCCAGGCACAGCAGCCTGGACAATCTCAAAGAGACCTACATGTGCCTAGACCAAATCTAAGTATAGGAAACATCACACTGTTGTTCCTTCGTTCTAAGCAAACTGCACAAGTGACAGAAGCTACAAAATACAAAATAATAGAGTTGGAAAGGGTCAGGTGTGAGTCATCAGAGAGAGGCTGGTGATGGGTCTTGTCAGGAGGAGGTTACATCCTGATGTGATGGGGAGGTTACATCCTGGTGTAATCTCCCCATTACAAGACCCATCACCAGCCTCTCTCTGATGACTCATCACAAGAACCTCACTTGACACACCCACACCTGAAGCCCTTATCATTAGAACAGCACCGCCACTGAAGATGTTACCTAGCCTGCTAATGAAACATTTGGAAACCAACCCACAAGTTCAGAGTATAACCCTTCGCCCTCATTGGGTTGACTTGTTTGATGGCTGCTCATATTTAAATGATTGTCCACTCTGGACTCCTAGATCCCTCTCACTGTTACTGCTGTTGTGCCAGGTGCCACCTATTCTATATCTGTGTATTTGGTTGTTGTTGTTTTACTAAGTGTGTGTCCTTACTATTCCTCACCCTTGAATTGCAATTTATTGGATAGGACTCAGTGCTCAAGTGTGTGGAGATCCTCCTGGATCTTGAGCCTATCTTCTGGAGTGTTGACTATTCCTGCCAGCTTGGTGTTGTCTGCAGATTTGATGAGTTCCCCATCTATTCCCTCATCTAAATCATTGATGAAGATTTTGATGAGCACTGGGCCTAAGAGAGAATCCCCACTGCATAGTTCTTTCCATGTAGATGTCATATCATTGAGTTCTAGGAGACACCAAAAAGCTGTTCCTTTGGTCTAAGTCAGGGGTCTTCAAACTTGGCCCCTTTATGACTTGTGGACTTCAACTCCCAGAATTCCTCAGCCAGGCACACTGGCTGAGGAATTCTGGGAGTTGAGGTCCACAAGTCATAAAAGGGCCAAGTTTGAAGACCCCTGGTCTAAGTAAATTAAGTGACAACATACAGGAGTTACCTTAGATAGGATTCATACACGTAACCAGGCAGGCATAATTGCAGCATTTCTTCTTCCCAGGACACTTCCAGTCACTTCCACATTTCACGAGACAAATACTGCTAATGTCTGGATCAGCTTTGGGACACACCCCAGGCTTTTCTGCAAAATAGAAGATCCTGAGGCTAAGTGCCAGATTTACCAGGTAGACCAACCAGGAAACACAACCAGATAAGCTAATTCTGATTTATTGTAAAGCTACATTAACAAAATCCTGCAGGTTTGAAAAGACGAATCTGTCACTGTCTCTTTTGCAGCCTAAGGAACTAGAGAAGGTCTCTTCCAAGCCTCCTTATCCATCCATTGTGAATAATAATAATAATAATAATAATAATAATAATAATAATAATAAGAAGAAGAAGAAGAAGAAGAAGAAGAAGAAGAAGAAGAAGAAGAAGAAGAAGTTGGAAGGGACCTTGGATCTAGTCCAACCCCCAGCTAAGGCAGGAAACCCTATAACATTTCAGACCCCCCCCCTCTCCTTTGGGGCAGCCCCTGAGATATTGGAAGACTGCTATCGTGTCCCCCCTCGTCCCTCTCTTCCTTAAACTAGACATACCCAATTCCAGCAACTGTTCCCTATATGTTTTAGCCTCCAGTCCCCTAATTCAGGCTACGCAGTCTCTTAATTGACCTTTTCTTGACAGCATCTTTGCCCGGTCTCCCAAAGTCTTTTCAACATATGATTAAATTGAGTTATTCTTGTGGAACTGGAATCCCAGAGCAAACAAAATCCCATATCTGGTCCTTTCAGCAGCCAAAGCTTCTCCATGCATCTAGGATGAGAGAGGCTGGCTGGAACAGGATGCTACCTCCCACCTCTTTCCCCCAAAAGACAGGGAATTCCTCCTTAATTCCAGGTTGTTTCTCTCCTTGATTACTTTCAGGCAATGGATGGAAACTAATCAAGGAGAAAAGCAACCTGGAACTAAGGAGACATTTCCTGACAGTGAAGACAATTAATCAGTGGAACTGCTTGCCACCAGAAGGTGTGGGTGCTCCATCACTGGAGTCTTTTAAGAAGAGACTGGACAACCATTTGTCTAAAATGGTATAGGGTCTCCTGCTTGAGCAGGGGGCTGGACTAGAACAGAGTTTCCCTTCTGGCTTTGCGGTCTAGCGGGGAGGGGGGAAGGGATGGTTCCATGCAAATGGCTAGCAAGCACACGCATGCACACACACAGCTTCAATTGCATGAGCAGCATGCATGCACGCCTGCTGCTCACTTAAATGGAGTGCACACATACCTGTGCCCGCAGCTCACACAAGAGAGGATGCACATGTGCACACCAGCCATTTCCACAGCCTGGTTGCGAACCCCTCATGGCCCACGAGCAGGCTGCGGCCCCCAGATTGGGGACCTCTAAACTAGAAGACCTCCAGGGTCCCACCCAACTCCGTTGTTCTGTTAAAGCACATTAATCGAGAGCTTCAAGCCAGCATCCAAATAAGCAGAGACAAACAATCAAGCGGAAAATAGGACCCTCGTTATGGAACTACGAGGAGAAAAGCCACACTCGCATCAAGGCCGGCAAGGGAGGCTACTGCACATACACAGAGAGCAACCCACACACTCAGTTGCCCTGTTCGTGTCACCCAGTTGGGTAAGGAAACATCTGCAAGAAAAGAACCAAATGCGGAGAGCACCCAGGACGCCACGGTCCTCCTCTTCCTCCTCCTGCTCCTCCCACAGCCCCCCCCTTCCAGAACTGATGATGTTCCCTAGTTGGGTCATCAAACAGTCTGCAAAAAACCCACCAAACTCAGAGAGCATCAGAAATTCCACAGTTTAACCCGGGTGACAAATATTCCCTCCTACTGGATCAATCCTAGCCTGTTGTGAGAACCGGGATATTACACTAAGCCACCCCAGGCTGAATTTCAGGAGACAGCAGGTCTTTTGTGACGAAGAGGCCAGTCCGTACTGCCTTCCCTACTTACCAACACAGGTGTAGTGACACAGATCTTTGGTCCTAAAATTGTTGGCATTCCCACCGCATCCACCATAAGTAAACTTTTGACACTCATTGGAAGTCGGGTTGTAGTAGAACCGAGGCATTATGGCTTCACATCGTCCGGTTTCAGCAGGAAGATAACAAAACCCTGCAGGAAATGGAAAGAGATCTCTGTGTGTGTTTGTGTGTTATTTCATTAACTAGCACAAATGTCTTTAAGGCATTTCCCCAACCTGGTGTCCTCCTAGCATGCTTAGATTGCAAAGAGTCGAGAGCCTTCTTTCTTTCTTTCTTTCTTTCTTTCTTTCTTTCTTTCTTTCTTTCTTTCTTTCTTTCTTTCTTTCTTTCTTTCTTCCTTCCTTCCTTCCTTCCTTCCTTCCTTCCTTCCTTCCTTCCTTCCTGTTTTTTTTCAACATCCATCCATCCATCTTCCTTCCTTCCTTCCACCATTCCTTTCTCACTCCTTCCTTTCACCATCCATCCCCTTTCTTTCTTTCTTTCTTTCTTTCTTTCTTTCTTTCTTTCTTCCTTCCTTCCTTCCTTCCTTCCTGTTTTTTTCAACATCCATCCATCCATCTTCCTTCCTTCCTTCCACCCTTCCTTCCTCACTTCTTCCTTTACTATCCTTCCTTCCTTCCTTCCTTCCTTCCTTCCTTCCTTCCTTCCTTCCTTTCTTTCTTTCTCTTTCTTTCTTTCTTTCTTTCTTTCTTTCTTTCTTTCTTTCTTTCTTTCTTTCTTTCTTTCTTTCTTTCTTTCTTTCTTTCTTTCTTTCTTTCTTAGTTTATTCAAACAAAGTTAAAATACAAAATGCCAAAAAATAAAAAGGCAAAAGAATAAAAAAATAACAAAGAAGAAATTAAAAAGAAAAGGTGCGTTTCTCTTTCTTGGGGCCCCCTCCCCCTTCTCTCTCCTGTTCAGCTGACACCCAACCACCATCTCAAGAAGCTGCCCAGAAGTGGCTTCACCAAGCCAGGACTTCCTTTCCTTTCCTGGGGGAAGAACTCTGATCATTTAAGCCCCTCCCTTTCTGAAAGGTCTCACTTGGACGGTCCCGGCCGGAGACGGGGGTCAGCTCTGCCCAGAGGGTGAGGAGTCCCAGCAGGAGAAGAAGTCCTCCAGAAGACATGATGAAGCCGTCTGACCCACACCCGGGCTGCTTGCACTAAATATTCTCTCAAGTGGGAATTTCACATCCAGGAAGCAGGATGGAGTAATAGAGTGAGGATTTCAATTTTCTCTTTCTTTCTTTCGTTGGTTGAACAAGAGGTTGGGAAACCTGAGAGTTGGATTGGCTGGATGTTTGGGAGAAGCTAGGCAGGTCCCTGTTGAGGTCAATGGGTCCTTTGTCTGGTCAAGCAAAACGCGCCTTTCTGGAGTGAAAGCAGCATTGGGAAAGTCCCATCTTTCTGAGTTGGGGGGTCCCCGACTGGGTGTGCATGGGGAGGTGCTCAGCTGGGGAGCTGATGCAACTTCCTTATCAGGGCTGCCCTCCAGATGTGATGCGAGAGGTGAGGACGCTTCTCCTCTTTGCTTGAGATGGACTTTGAGAGCAGAAGGTTTGGTCTTTTAGATAGAATATGATAAAGTAGCTAGCTTGAATTCTGTACACGTGCATATGATCACTTACACTTCACACTCCTAGGTAATAGATTATGTAAGCATAGATACTCATAATTAACAAACCTCAAGTGACTTCCCTGCCATTCTACTGTCACCATTATTGTCTTAATAAAAAGAAACATACCGGTTGTGTCGCCCTAGACTAGCAGGGGTAGGTAACCTTGGCTCTTTTAGCACTCATGGACTTCAACTGCAAGAATTCCTGAGCCAGCCAAGCAGAGGGGAAAGGGAGAGGTTTCCAAGCTGAGCCATGCTGGCGCAGGAATTCTGGGAGTTGAAGTCCAGGAGTCCTAAAAGAGCCAAGGTTGCCTAGCCCTGCCCTAGAGGTTTTGATAAAGCATGCTAAGAATTGAGAACTTCCAGCTTGCTGCAATTAACACACATTCCTTTGATGTTTTCATCTTGCTAACAGCTCCCTCCCCTCCACAAACTTGTTTTTCTCACAAAGGCAGCAACTGCCAAAGACCATAGAAAAGGGGGATTGTTTTGTACCTGTGGCAGTCTAGCTTCAGGCTCACCATGAAACTAGAACAGCATCGTCACCTTTCAGGCTGACCTGTGACAGGACCTGGACCAAGAGAATGCAGCCATTCTCCCTTTGCCTAATCTCTCGGTGCCTCTCAATGCTGTGGACCATTCCATCCTTCTCAAAGTCTCCTGACTTGGCAACTTTAAGACTTAGAATAGAATAGAGCTGGAAGGGACCTTGGAGGTCTTCTAGTCCAGCCCCCTGTTCAAGCAGGAGAACTTACACCATTTCAGACAAGTGACTGTCTAGTCTCTTCTTGAAAACCTCCAGTGATGGAGCGCCCACGACTTCTGGAAGCAAGCTGTTGTGGACCTTTGGACTTCAACTCCCAAAATTCTTCCTCCAGCATGGTAGAATCACGGTCCATGAAGACCAAGCAAGTCTATCTTTCTTCTTCTCATTCTGCTCTTCTTGGATGACTTACAACAGGAGTCTCCAAGCGTGGCAACTTTAGGACTTGTTGACTTCCAGAATTTTTCAGTGAGCATGGTAGCAACATAGCCCAATGAAGTCTATCTTCTTCTCATTCGGCTCTTTTTCAATGTTTAGAACAGAGATCTCCAAACTTGGCAACTTTAAGACTGTGGACTTCAACTTCAAGAATTCCCCAGCCAAACAACTCCAAGAATTCTGGGAGTTGAATTCCATAAGTCTTAAAGTTGCCAAGTTTGGAGACGCCTTAAATGGTTGGGAGCTGGAGGCCCCAAGGTGCAGCGGACCTGGTTCTACTCAAGTGGGTGGTCCAGTCAGGGGTGGCTGCCCCTTCACCATAGGCCACCTCCAGGCTTGGTCCTTTCACTCCCCTTTTTAACAACTACATGAAGCTGGTGAAAGTCATTACTTATCAGTTTATGGCAAGGTAGCATGCAAACCACAGAGTAAGCCTTTTCTAACTTGACTTGAACCACACAACCCACAGAATGAGGAAACTCAAGCATTATTTCCCAAGTCAGATTCCTCGAGATGTGCTGCAAAACCCAGTTTACTCAACCTTTGGGCAAACATTTCATCTCCTGCTTGTGGTTTCTTCTTGCACAGAACATGTGAGTAAATTACTGTGGAGATATTTCACCACCTGACTCCACCTCAGGAATCAACACCATTATTGAATGTTTGGAATGAAGATGTTGACAAGAAAGCATTCAGGACACCTCCAGCTGGACCTCCTGAGAGTCTTCTCCTCTTGGCTGGGCTCCTCCTTCTACTCTCCTGACACCGGCAAAGACCCCCATGCATTAACCCCCTGAAGGTGAGCACCACAGCCTGAGGGTGTCACATAAAGCCAGGATTCTGAACCTCTCTGAAGAAGTCTACCTCATCCTGGTTGGACTCATGATATTCCATCATATATGTTTTGGCTAGTAAAAGCCCCGGTGATTTAGAGGAAGGTGGATCCCCCTCCATAAGACTTTTGTTTAAAGGTCATATTTGGTGGGATTCCAGAGGTCAAGGGAATTCACCGGACAAAGTAATTATGTCCACACCCATTTGCACTATCCAGGTGACCCCGAGGGCACAGATGTGCCCTCAAGTTGGCCTCAGTGAGGATTGCAAGCCAGTGGACAGAGGATTCCTGAACCACCAAACCTCAGCCTTTTTATTATTATTATTATAGAATAGTGCTGGAAGGGACCTTGGAGGTCTTCTAGTCCAGCCCCCAGCTTAAGCAGGAGAACCTACACCATCTCAGACAGGGGAATGTCTAGTCTGTTCTTAAAGATCTCCAGTGATGGGGCGCCCACGATTTCTGGTGGCAAGCTGTTCCACTGGTTCATTGTCCTCACTGTCAGGAAGTTTCTCCTTAAATCCAGGCTGCTTCTCTCCTTGATCACTTTCCAACCACTGTTCCTCGTCCTTCCCTCTGGTGCTCTGGTGAACAACCTGGACCCCTCTGCCTTGTGGCAGCCCTTCAGATACTGGAAAACTGCTATCACGTCTCCCCTATTTCTCCTTTTCTCTAAACTGGCCATTCCCAAATCCTACAACCGTTCTTGATATGTTTTAGCCTCCGGGCTTTTGATCATCTTAGTTGCTCTTCTCTGAATTTTTTCTAAACTCTCAACATCAAGCTCCCTTCGTCCAGTGCGCTCCCACAGGGAGGGTCTTCTCAGGGTGCCGCCGGTTAAAGATTGCCGCCGGGTAACACCCAGGGGGAGGGCCTTCTCAGTGGGTGCGCCTGCCCTGTGGAACCAGCTGCCTGCGGAGCTTAGGACTGCCCCCCCCCCCCGACCTCCGTTCATTCCGCCGGGACCTGAAGACCTGGCTCTTCGAGCTCTCTGGCCCAGGCTGAGAATTTTTTTTATTTTTATTTTAATTGGGTTTTTTATTTTTCTCAGGGTTTTATTTAATCTTTTTTAATTTGTTTTAACATTTGTAATGACTTTCTTTTAAATGCCCTGTAAACCGCATTGAGTCCTTCGGGAAAGGGCGGTATATAAATCTAAATAAATAAATAAATAAATAAAAACATCTTTTTTGTGATACGGTGACCAGAATTGCCTGCAGTATTCCAGGTGTGGCCTCACTGGGGTTTTGTAGAGTGGTACTAATACTTTGCATGATCTTGATTCTATGCCTCGGTTTATACAACCAAGGATTGTGCTAGCTTTTTTGTTGCTGCTGCACTCTGCTGGCTCCTTGTTCAATCAGCCCCTCATCCTCGGACATGGGGAGGCCACGCATCAAAGGGAGGGTGGAGAGCCTCCAAAGGGACAGAAAAAGCCACCACAGTGGGAAGTAAGGACCCAATGCCTTTATTTAGAGAGAAGCAGAAGAAGACC
Source organism: Vipera ursinii (assembly GCF_947247035.1). Taxonomy (NCBI): domain Eukaryota; kingdom Metazoa; phylum Chordata; class Lepidosauria; order Squamata; family Viperidae; genus Vipera; species Vipera ursinii. Next base: position 1,667,836 of record NC_139516.1, read on the forward strand.
ACTGGCTGGCGAGAGAAGTTGGGCCTGTAGTTCACGCTGACGCACCAGACACAATTCGGAAAAGTTGAGTGGTAAATCTTGACTGACGGGAACCTGTAGAAAGAGAGTCGCACATGATGTTTCTGCCCAGAGATGTCTTCTACACGCTGCTTAGCTTCTAAAAACCAGGAGGTCCCGACAGACTTGCCCTGCTTAATTTTGCCCCAATGGAGAATTGAAAAGGTTTGTCGGTGGAGAACCATCACTGATACGCTTAGAGCGGAGAGCTAGAAATCAGAGTTTGCACTTGGCTCATCTGACCAGGCGGTGGTTCTATATGCCAGAGCTGCTATCAGTATGGGGGTAGTGATCTGATCAGGAGTGTGGGAGGCTAAATAATAATAATAATATTAATAATAATAATAACAACAACAACAACAACAACACCTGTCCTTCTGGCCTCCTAAGAGGTGGTGATGGTGGTGATGGGCCTTCCCAAAGGCACCAGAGGCTGAATCAAAGCCCTGGGTCTACAGGCTTCTGAAGCCTTTGGAGGCTTGACATAGTCAAAGACAGGAATTTGGAACATATATCAAATAAACAGCAGGATGGGGGCCTTCTTTCCCCCAAGAGGGAAAGAAGCAAAGAAGACCAGATCCTCTGCAGTCAAAGATGCCCCCTAATCTTCCTAAGTGAGAATCGGATCATCTCTTGAGGCTCAACTAAGAGAGAACTTCGCCCTCCCTCCACCTTGTCTGTCCATCCTTCTGAGTTGGGATGGGCTTCCACTGCCTGGTCTCCAATGGCTGGAGAAGACCTGGTTGTTCTCCTTTCATCGCTGTCCTACTTGGGGTTTGGATCATCCAAGTGAAGAGGAACTAAAGAGCCTCTTGTTGCAGGTGAAGAAGGAGAGTGCAAAAGTTGGGTTGAAACTTAACATGAAGAAAACCAAGATCATGGCATCCGGCCCTCTCAATTCCTGGCAAATAGATGGGGAAGAAATGGAGGTAGTGACAGATTTTATTTTCCTGGGCTCCAAGATCACTGCAGATGGGGACTGTAGTCAAGAAATTAAAAGACGCTTGCTCCTGGGGAAGAAAGCCATGACAAATCTAGACAGCACACTAAAAAGCAGAGACATCACCCTGTCAAGAAAAGTGCGTATAGTCAAGGCTATGGTCTTCCCAGTTGCAAAGTATGGCAGTGAAAGTTGGACCATAAGAAAGGCTGAGCGCCAAAGAATGGAGGCCTTTGAACTCTGGTGCTGGAGAAGACTCCTGCGAGTCCCTTGGACTGCAAGGTGATCAAACCGGTCAGTCCTAGAGGAGATCAACCCTGACTGCTCTTTAGAAGGCCAGATCCTGAAGCTAAAACTCAAATCCTTTGGCCACCTAATGAGGAGGAAGGACTCACTGGAGAAGAGCCTAATGCTGGGAAAGACTGAGGGCAAGAGAAGAAGGGGACAACAGAGAATGAGGTGGCTGGATGGAGTCATTGAAGCAGGAGGCGTGAGCCTAAATGGACTCCAGAAGATGGTAGAGGACAGGAAGGCCTGGAGGAATGTTGTCCATGGGGTCTTGATGGGCTGGACACAACTTCACAACTAACAACAACAACAACAACATCCAACGACAGACTCAAGAAAGATGGAAGTTTCAGGGATTCCAGAGTGATCTGCCTGGATCCAGTCCTTACCAGGATTGACAAAACGCAACAGAGTGGCATAAAACTCAAGGCTCTTACCTTAGACAGGGTCCATGCAGTCAATCATGCAACCGTAATGGCAACACTTCTGCTTCCCATCACACTCCCAGTCACTTCTACACATCACAGGACAAATAGTGATTGTGCCTGGAGGGGCCTTGGGGCACACCCCAGGTTTTTCTGCAAAATAGAAGACCCCAAGGCTCAGAGATTCCTCTGGAACTGGAATCCCAGAGCAAACAAGATCCCATCTCTGGACCTTTCAGGACCCAAAACGTTTCCATATATCCAGATGAGACGTTTCCAGCTGGAGCCGGATCCTACCTCTTCCCATTTCCCACAAAGCACAGCCATTTTCTGCTGGGGTCAACCTCTCACGACTCTGGGTTGGACTTGTGGGAAGTCAGCCCCCCAGAGAAGGAAATGTTAAAAGGGCAGAAAAATATATTTCCTCAAAGGATCTTAAAGAGGCAGAAAAGCAGGCCCAGTTTTTTTCTTAATAGCCCCAAGTCTCCCTCCCCCCAAGCAGAAACCAGCTCTGTAGAAATGCAGATGTGATCATCCATTCAGGAAGGTTGGAGCCATCCAGTTAGAAGCTTAGGAGACAAAGACACCTAAAATCTACATACCCCACCCAAATTCTAAGATTAATAGGATTAACCCACAGAGACCAAAGGGCACACTCAGACTCGGGTCAAAGTTCATGCCACAGGAACAACTCTAAACAAAAGGCTCCAGAGAATATCTCGGTCTGCCTTCCCCATCAGGAAGAGATTCCAGGGAATGGGAGTAAAGCCTTCTGTCCTGGCTCTGCACATACCTTCAGCCCCTTTCCCCAAAACAAAGGGGGAAAGATAGAGCATCTCTCTCAGGGGTCTTCAAACTTGGCCCTTTTCTGACTTCTGGACTTCAATTCCCAGAATTCCTCAGCCAGGCACGTTGGCTGAGGAATTCTGGGAGTTGAAGTCCACAAGTCATAAAAGGGCCACCCTGGTCTATCTCAATCTACCTTTCACATCAGTTCTGAGCTGGGCAACTCAACAACACCTGGACCCAGATGGAGATGGCTCTTTGATGGTTCCAGAAGAGGGCAGGTGGAGCATTCATGCCAACAACCACATAAGGAGGGACAAATAACCACACAGAAAATAGTTCCCCAATCAAGGAAATGTCAAAAAGAAAACAACACTGTAGAATAGAATAGAATAGAATAGAATAGAATAGAATAGAATAGAATAGAATAGAATAGAATAGAATAGAATAGAATAGAATAGAATAGAATAGAATAGAATAGAATAGAATAGAATAGAATAGAATAGAATAGAATAGAATGGAATGGAATGGAAGGGAAGGGAAGGGAAGGGAAGGGAAGGGAAGGGAAGGGAAGGGAAGGGAAGGGAAGGGAAGGGAAGGGAAGAGAAGAGAAGAGAAGAGAAGAGAAGAGAAGAGAAGAGAAGAGAAGAGAAGAGAAGAGAAGAGAAGAGAAGAGAAGAGAAGAAGAGTTGGAAGGGACCTTGGAGGTCATCTAGTCCAACCCCCTGCTCAGGAAGGAAACCTATACCATTTCAGACCAATGGCTGTCCAGTCTCTTCTTAAAAACTTCCAGTGTTGGAGCATTCACCACTTCTGGAGGCAGGTTGTTCCACTGGTTAGTTGTTCCAACTGTCAAGAAACTCCTCCTTCATTCCCGGTTGCTTCTCTCCTGGATTAGTTTCCATCCGTTGCTTCTTGTCCTGCCTTCAGGCGCTTTGGAGAATAGCTTGACTCCCTCTTCTTTGGGGCAGCCCCTGACATATTGGAACACTGCCATCATCTCACCCCTGGTCCTTCCTTTATTTGCTTGCTTGCTTGTTTGTTTATCACACAATGTATATATATGTCATACATGCACGCCTGCTGCTCACTTAAATGGAGTGCACTCACGCACGGGCCCGCTGCTCACACAAGAGAGGATGCACGTGTGCACACGTGCGCTCACCGGCCATTTCCGCAGCCTGGTTGCAAACCCCTCATGGCCCACGAGCAGGCTGCGGCCCCCAGATTGGGGACCTCTAAACTAGAAGACCTCCAGGGTCCCACAAAACTCCGTTGTTCTGTTAAAGCACATTAATCGAGAGCTTCAAGCCAGCATCCAAATAAGCAGAGATAAACAACCAAGCGGAACTACGAGGAGAAAAGCCACACTCGCATCAAGGCCGGCAAGGGAGGCTACTGCACATACAACAGAGAGCAACCCACACACTCAGTTGCCCTGTTCGTGTCACCCGGTTGGGTAAGGAAACATCTGCAAGAAAAGAACCAAATGCGGAGAGCACCCAGGACGCCACGGTCCTCCTCTTCCTCCTCCTGCTCCTCCCACAGCCCCCCCTTCCAGAACTGATGATGTTCCCTAGTTGGGTCATCAAACAGTCTGCAAAAAACCCACCAAACTCAGAGAGCATCAGAAAGTCCACAGTTTAACCCGGGTGACAAATATTCCCTCCTACTGGATCAATCCTAGCCTGTTGTGAGAACCGGGATATTACACTAAGCCACCCCAGGCTGAATTTCAGGAGACAGCAGCTCTTTTGTGACGAAGAGGCCAGTCTGTACTGCCTTCCCTACTTACCAACACAGGTGTGGCGACACAGATCTTTGGTCCTAAAATTGTTGGCATTCCCACGGCATCCACCGTAAATAAACTTTTGACACTCATTGGAAGTCGGGTTGTAGTAGAACCGAGGCCTATTGGCTTTACATGGTCCAGTTTCAGCAGGAAGATAACAAAACCCTGCAGGAAATGGAAAGAGGTGTGTGTTCGTGTGTGTGTGTGTGTGTCTGTGTCTGTGTGTTTGTGTGTTATTTCATTAGCTAGCACAAATGTCTTTAAGGCATTTCCCCAACCTGGTGTCCTCCTAGCATGCTTAGATTGCAAAGAATCAAGAGCCTTCTTTCTTTCTTTCTTTCTTTCTTTCTTTCTTTCTTTCTTTCTTTCTTTCTTTCTTTCTTTCTTTCTTCCTTCTTTCCTTCCTTTCACCATCCATCCTCCTTCCTTCTTTCCTTTCACCATCCATCCATCTTCCTTCCTTCCTTCCTTCTTTCCTTCCTTCCTTCCTTCCTTCCTTCCTTCCTTCCTTCCTTCCTTCCTTCCTTCCTTCCTTCCTTCCTTCCTGTTTTCTTTTCAACATCCATCCATCCATATTCCTTCCTTCCTTCCACCCTTCCTCACTTCTTCCTTTACTATCCTTCCTTCCTTTCTTTCTTTTTCTTTCTTTTTTTCTTTCTTTCTTTCTTAGTTTATTCAAACAAAGTTAAAATACAAAATGCCAAAAAATAAAAAGGCAAAAGAATAAAAAAAATAACAAAGAAGAAATTAAAAAGAAAAGGTGCGTTTCTCTTTCTTGGGGCCCCCTCCCCCCTCTCTCTCCTGTTCAGCTGACACCCAACCACCATCTCAAGAAGCTGCCCAGAAGTGGCTTCACCAAGCCAGGACTTCCTATCCTTTCCTGGGGGAAGAACTCTGATCATTTAAGCCCCTCCCTTTCTGAAAGGTCTCACTTGGACGGTCCCGGCCGGAGACGGGGGTCAGCTCTGCCCAGAGGGTGAGGAGTCCCAGCAGGAGAAGAAGTCCTCCAGTAGACATGATGAAGCCGTCTGACCCACACCCGGGCTGCTCGCTCTATTTATTCTCTCAACTGGGAATTTCACAATAGGAAGCAGGATGGAGTAATAGAGTGAGGATTTCAATTTTCTCTTTCTTTCTTTCTTTCGTTGGTTGAACAAGAGGTTGGGAAACCTGAGAGTTGGATTGTCTGGATGTTTGGGGGAAGCTAGGCAGGTCCCTGTTGAGGTCAATGGGTCCTTTGTCTGGTCAAGCAAAACGCGCCTTTCTGGAGTGAAAGTCCCATCTTTCTGAGTTGGGGGGTCCCCGACTGGGTGTGCATGGGGGAGTGCTCAGCTGGGGAGCTGATGCAACTTCCTTATCAGGGCTGCCCTCCAGATGTGATGCGAGAGGTGAGGACGCTTCTCCTCTTTGCTTGAGATGGACTTTGAGAGCAGAAGTTTTGGTCTTTTAGATAGAATATGATAAAGTAGCTAGCTTGAATTCTATACACGTGCATATGATCACTTACACTTCACACTCCTAGGTAATAGATTATGTAAGCATAGATACTGTTAAGGATTGTTGTGCAGAGGTCTCCTTGTGCTACCAAAGAGTTGCACAGACAAGGAAGGGTACTGAGAGCAGTAAGAGTCACACAGTAACCACAAGAGTACACTGAGTTGTAAAAGCAAAAAGTACAGAGAAGAGCAACAAAGATGATTGGGGGACTGGAGGCTAAAACATATGGGGAACGGTTGCTGGAATTGGGTATGTGTAGTTTAACGAAGAGAAGGGTGAGGGGTGACATGATAGAACTGTTCCAATATCTCAGGGGCTGCCCCAAAGAAGAGGGAGTCAAGCTATTCTCCAAAGCACCCGAAGGCAGGACAAGAAGCAACGGATGGAAACTCATCAAGGAGAGAAGCAACTTAGAACTAAGGAGAAACTTCCTGACAGTTAGAACAATTAACCAGTGGAACAACCTGCCTCCAGAAGTGGTGAATGCTCCAACACTGGAAGTTTTTAAGAAGAGACTGGACAGCCATTTGTCTGAAATGGTATAGGGTTTCCTGCCTTAGCAGGGGGTTGGACTAGATCCAAGGTCCCTTCCAACTTCTTCTTCTTCTTCTTCTTCTTCTTCTTCTTCTTCTTCTTCTTCTTCTTCTTCTTCTTCTTCTTCTTCTTCTTCTTCTTCTTCTTCTTCTTCTTCTTATTCTTCTTATTCTTATTCTTATTATTATTATTATTATTATTATTATTATTATTATTATTATTATTATTATTATTATTATTATTATTATTATTATATTTTACTTTAAGGTGGTGTAAGATCAAAAATGCACGGTCAAAAATAAACAGTCCAGGTCATCCACAAAAATAACAGTCCAAGTACAAATCCTAATACAAAGTCTTCTTACCAGTCCAGAGGTCAAAAACACAGTTGTACAGGTTTATCACAGTAGTAGACCAACAGTACAGCAAAACAGAGCAAAAACAGTAATAGTAGAGAGCAGTGAATTCAGAGAGAGAAGCTACGTTCCTAGCTCCTTCTTTTGGCCATGAGAACACTTACACACCCATTGGCCAATTAACATCTTAAAGTCACAACATCATGGTTAATATATTTTCAACCCAACATTGTAGGCTATCACCATATGCCTAACAGATACTCATAATTAACAAACCTCAAGTTACTTCCCTGCCATTCTACTGTCACCATTATTGTCTTAATAAAAAGAAGCATACCGGTTGTGTTGCCCTAGACTAGCAGGGGTAGGCAACCTTGGCTCTTTTAGCACTCCTGGACTTCAACTCCCAGAATTCCTGAGCTAGCCAAGCAGAGGGGAAAGGGAGAGGTTTCCAAGCTGAGCCATGCTGGCGCAGGAATTCTGGGAGTTGAAGTCCAGGAGTCCTAAAAGAGCCAAGGTTGCCTAGCCCTGCCCTAGAGGTTTTGATAAAGCATGCTAAGAATTGAGAACTTCCAGCTTGCTGCAATTAACACACATTCCTTTGATGTTTTCATCTTGCTAACAGCTCCCTCCCCTCCACAAACTTGTTTTTCTCACAAAGGCAGCAACTGCCAAAGACCATAGAAAAGGGGGATTGTTTTGTACCTGTGGCAGTCTAGCTTCAGGCTCGCCATGGAACTAGAACAGCATCGTCACCTTTCAGGCTGACCTGTGACAGGACCTGGACCAAGAGAATGCAGCCATTCTCCCTTTGCCTAATCTCTCGGTGCCTCTCAATGCTGTGGACCATTCCATCCTTCTCAAAGTCTCCTGACTTGGCAACTTTAAGACTTAGAATAGAATAGAGCTGGAAGGGACCTTGGAGGTCTTCTAGTCCATCCCCCTGTTCAAGCAGGAGAACTTACACCATTTCAGACAAGTGACTGTCTAGTCTCTTCTTGAAAACCTCCAGTGATGGAGCGCCCACGACTTCTGGAAGCAAGCTGTTGTGGACCTTTGGACTTCAACTCCCAAAATTCTTCCTCCAGCATGGTAGAATCACGGTCCATGAAGACCAAGCAAGTCTATCTTTCTTCTTCTCATTCTGCTCTTCTTGGATGACTTACAACAGGAGTCTCCAAGCGTGGCAACTTTAGGACTTGTTGACTTCCAGAATTTTTCAGTGAGCATGGTAGCAACATAGCCGATGAAGACCAATGAAGTCTATCTTCTTCTCATTCGGCTCTTTTTCAATGTTTAGAACAGAGATCTCCAAACTTGGCAACTTTAAGACTGTGGACTTCAACTTCAAGAATTCCCCAGCCAAACAACTCCAAGAATTCTGGGAGTTGAATTCCATAAGTCTTAAAGTTGCCAAGTTTGGAGACGCCTTAAATGGTTGGGAGCTGGAGGCCCCAAGGTGCAGCGGACCTGGTTCTACTCAAGTGGGTGGTCCAGTCAGGGGTGGCAGCCCCTTCACCATAGGCCACCTCCAGGCTTGGTCCTTTCACTCCCCTTTTTAACAACTACATGAAGCTGGTGAAAGTCATTACTTATCAGTTTATGGCAAGGTAGCATGCAAACCACAGAGTAAGCCTTTTCTAACTTGACTTGAACCACAAAACCCACAGAATGAGGAAACTCAAGCATTATTTCCCAAGACAGATTCCTCGAGATGTGCTGCAAAACCCAGTTTACTCAAACTTTGGGCAAACATTTCATCTCCTGCTTGTGGTTTCT